>NW_026645222.1:752060-970907 GCF_030020395.1 Manis pentadactyla | reverse complement strand
AGCAGCATTTGGGAGCAAAGAGAGTGTTGTGGAGTTACGTGTTTGTTTGAGTGTCCAAACTATCCTCTTTAGGTGGTTATTACTACTTTACTTTCAAGAACATCATAAAATCCACTGACTTCAAAAGCCCAGACACATATTATTACAGCACTTCAGTTGTTGAGGTGAGAAAAAATGAGAAGGACGTTGCTGTACCACTAAATCTATGGCTGGGCACTGCTGAAACCAAACAAAAAGAATTCACGGTGTCTAGATAGGGCTATTTTCTACTGACTGTCTCTGGGGACTCAAACAAAATCCATTTGTTTGTTTGTTTGCTTTTCAGTTACACTTGTGTAGGGTTGCTGTCCCCACCCCTCCGTTTGTAGTTTGTCTGTGTCTTTGGATCTCAAGTGAGTCTCCTAAAGGGGAGCACTTAGGTGATCTTGAGTTTTCAACCCTTTTTTTAACCCTGTGTCTTTTGTTTGAAGCTCGCAAAGCCTGTTTTATTGCTGTGCCCATATTGCACTTAAAAACATTTTTTTTATCATTAATCTACAATCACGTGAAGAACATCATATTTACTAGGCTCCCACCTTCACCAAGTCCCCACCAAAACCTCTTACAGTCGTTGTCCATCAGCATTGTTGTATGCTGTAGACTGCTTCACCATGTCCCCCCACAAACACCCCATTACAGTCGCTGTCCATCAGCATGTAGTAAATGCTGTAGAATCTCTACTTGTCTTCTCTGTGTTGTACATCCCTCCCTTTGCCCCCCCGACCCCACGCATTATACATGTTAATCCTAATGTCCCCTTTCCTCTCCCTGCCCTTATCCCTCCCTTCCCACACAACCTGCCCATTCCCTTTCCCTTTGGTAACTGTTATTGAACTCTCTGGTTCTGTGAGTCTGCTGCTGTTTATTTCCTCCAGTTTTTCTTTGTTGTTATACTCCACACATGAGTGAAATCATTTGCTACTTGTCTTTCTCCACCTGGTATATATCACTGAGCATGCTAACGTCTTGCTCCATCCACGTCATTGCAAATGGTAGGATTTGTTTTCTTCTTATGGCTTCTTACTGCACTTTTTAAACTGGACTTCATTCTTCCTTTTTGTTTGTTGTTTCGCTATGTGCTTTCACCATTGATCTGTTGGTTATGAGCAATAGCTTTGTGTTAATCGATATGTATCTGAATCTGTGTGTCTGTCTATCTATCAATCTGTTTATCTATCCTTCTACCTTTCTATCTATGTATCCATCTATCTATCTTCCTATCATCTATCTATCATGTCTATCATCTATCTATAATCTCTCATCTATCTATGTATCTATGAATCAATCATCTTTTTGTCTTCCCATCTATCCTTATGTACAGAACAGTTAACAACATCACCTATGTCACTTCCCCACATTATGCTTCCAAAAATCTTGCCAAGTAACTAGAACGTATGGAGAGCACTGGGTACACTGAGACAATTGCAGGTCGAGTCTGCCGCGTGTTCTTACAAAACCAGTAAATGGTTGTCCAGGGACTTGAACTCATATCTCTGTCCTCTGTCCTCTTTTACCTCCTTCTCGCCTGCTGACTCTAATTTGCCACAATAATTGACTAAGTCTTCCCTGAAGACCACAAGTATCCTTCCTCTGGGCCTGTTGTAGTCAGAAAAGTATACTTGGTGCTTTGCTCATCACCAAGTATGAAGGACATCGGCGTGATCACCTCTGATAGGAGGAGGGACAAATAAAAATGAACACCTATTTCTAGACAGGAGCAGTTTTGAACAAAGAGTGTGTTGTGGAGTGACGTGTTTATTTGAGTGTCCCACCTTCACTCTTAAGTGGGTATTACATTTTTACATTCATGAACATAATAAAACGCACTGATTTCAAAAGCCCAGATGCATATTATTACAGCAATTCTGTTATTGAGGTGAGAAAAATTGAGAAGGGCTTTGCTGTACAACGGAATCTATTTCTGGGCACTGCTGAAACCAAACAAAAAAAAATTCATGGTGGCCAGATAGGGCTATTTTCTACTGACTGTCTCTGGGGACTCAAACAGAATCCATTTGTTTGTTTGTTTGTTTCTCAGTTTCACTTTTTTTGGATACCTGCCACCGCCCCTTCAGCTTTTAATTTGTCCGTGTCCTGGGATCTCAAGTGAGTCTCCTGTAAGGGAGTACATACATGATCTTGAGTGAAAGATAGCTTAGTTTAGTATGATGCTTTCCTACCTACCTACCTATCTATCTCTTTACCTATCTATGTAATCTTTCTATCTATCTATCTGTCATCTATCTATGTATGGTCTGTCATCTATCTACTATCATCTGTGTATCTATCTAATTAATCTATCATTTATATGCATGTATATCAGTCGAATCTATGTATCAAACATTTGTCTCTCTATATATCTGTTTTCTCACTTTTGTCAACGTTCTGTCCCTAGGTGCACTTTGATTCCTCTGTGTCCTTCTCAGTCTCAATTCCTTGTGTTTGTTTTTGTGAGTTAGCTGTGTGTTTGGGTCTTGAGAGGAGTGGCCTTGGGTTTGAACTTCTCCTGCGTAGGTGGCACTAGTCTGCTGGGTGTGGATAGTGTGGTTGGTGGGCTGCGCTCTTGAAACTGTGCAGCCCAGTGCCCTCCAGCTGCTCTGCCCCTGGGCCATTCCTGCTGTGGTGGCTGCATGAGCTGCAGGGAATATCCGACGCCCCATGCAGGGAGCGCCCTGGCGGGCCTGCGGTGTCCGTGGTAGGTACATGCCCAGTAGTATGTCTTTTTGCCTGTGCACCGATGTTACCTCGGTGGCCCTGCTTGGTGGCCCATCTTCAGAGAGTATGTGTGTAGTCACTGTTTAAGGGAACTGCCTTTTGGTGACACGCGGGGTTCTTCTGGGCCAGTGCCCATGGACTTGCTGAGGTGGCAGCCCAGCTAGCTTGTGGTGAAACTGCTCCCCTCTGCTGTCAAAGTGAAGGTGGAATTTCAGTGCATTTACGCATTTAGATGTGAGTGAGGTCTATCTGAAATGGAATAGTAGCGTTGAGAGCTATGTTTCCACCCCCTCAACTTGTAGTTCATCTTCGTCCTTGGATCTCAAGTTAGTCTCCTGTAAGGGAGCACGTAGGTGGTCTTGAGTCTTCATCCCTTCTTTTAACCCTGTGTCTTTTCATTGGAGTCCTGAAGAGCCTGTCCTTTTAATCTGAGAATTTAGAGCTATGTCCTTATTGCACTTAAAAAATTTTTTTGTTATCATTAATCCACAATCACGCAAAGAACAATATGATCACCAAGTACACCACGTCCCGTCCAAAAAACCCCGTTACAGTAGCTGTCCATCAGCATAGTTGGATGCTGTAGACCCCTTCACCATGTCCCCCCCACACCCCGTTACAGTGGCTTTCCATCAGCGTGTAGTATGATGCTGTAGAATCACTGCTGGTCTTCTCTGTGTTGTACAGCCCTCCCCATGCTCCCCCCAACCACACATTATACATGCTAATCCTAATGCCCCCTTTCTTTATCCCCACATTTATCAAACCCTTCCCACCTACCCTGCCTAGTCCCTTTCCCTTTGGTAACTGTTAGTCCACTCTTGGGTTCTGTGAGTCTGCTGCTGTTTTTTACCTTCAGTTTTTCTTTGTTGTTATACTCAACACATGAGTGAAATCATTTGGTACTTGTCTTTCTCCCCATGGCCTTTTTCACTGAGCATAATACCCTCTAGCTCCATCCACGTTTTTCAAATGGTAGGATTTTTTTTCTTCTTACGGCTGCTTACTGTACTTTTTAAACTAGATTTCTGTCTTCTCTTTTGTCTGTAGTTTCGCTATTTGCTTTCACCATTGCTCTCCTCCTTATTAACAATAACTTTACGTTAATAAATATGTACCTATATCTATCTATCCATCTGTCTGTCTGTCTATCTATCTATCTATCTATCTATCTATCTATCTATCTATCTATCTTCCTATCATCTATCTATGATGTCTATCATCTATCAATCTATGTACCTATCCATGTATCTTTCATCTGTCATCTGTCTACCTATCTATCTATGAATCAATCATCTTTTTGTCTGCCCATCTATCCTTATGTACAGAACAGTTAACAACATCGCCTTTGTCACTTCCCTACATTATGCTTCCAAAAATCTTTCAAGGTAACTAGGCTGTAGGAAGAGCACTCGGTTCACCGAGACACTTGCAGGTCGAGTCAGCCACGTGTACCTACAAAACCAGTAAATGGTTGTGCAGGGACTTGAACCTGTGTCTATATCCTCTATTATCTTCTTCTCACTGGCTGACTCTATTTAGCCACATTCATTGACTAAGTGCTCTCTGAAGACAACAAGTATTGTTCCTCTGTGCCTGTTGTCCACAGAAAGAAAACTTGGTGCTTTGCTCACCACCATGTTTGAGGGACATCGGCGTGATCACCGCTGATAGGATGGAACGACAAATGAAAAGAAACACCAGTTGCTAGACAGGAGCAGTTGGGAGCAAAGAGTGTGTTGTGGAGTGACGTGTTTATTTCAGTGTCCATACTTCCCTCTTTATATAGTTATTACTTCTTTACATTCATGAACTTCATAAAACCCACTGATTTCAAAGGTCCAGACGTATACTTTTACAGCAATTCAATTGTTGAGATGAGAGAAAATGAGAAAGAAGTTGCTGTACCACTAAATCTATGGCTGGGCAATGCTGAAACCAAACAAAAAGAATTCACGTTGGCCAGATAGGGCTATTTTCTACTGACTGTCTCTGTGGACTCAAACAGAATCCATTCTAGGATTGTTTGTTTTTCAGTTTCACTGTGTTGTGTACCTGTTCACACCCCTTCGGCTTTTAGATTGTCTGTGTCCTTGGATCTCAAGAGAGTCTCCTGTAAGGGAGCACGAAGGTGGTCTTGAGTTTTCATCCTTACTTTTTACCCTGTGTCATTTGTTTGGAGCACTCAAAGCCTGTCCTTTTATTCTGATGATTCAGAACTGTGCCCTTATTGCACTTAAAAAATTGTTTTTGTTATCATTAATCTACAATCACGTGAAGAACATTATGTTTACTAGACTCCCCCCTTCACCAAGTCCCTCCCATAACCCTCTTACAGATGCTGTCAGTTAGCAGAGATGGATGCTGTAGACCCGTTCACGATGTACCCCCACACACACCCCATTACAGTCGCTGTCCTACAGCGTGTAGTAAGATGCTGTAGAATATCTACTTGTCTTCTCTGTGTTGTTCAGCACTCGCCATGCGACCCCGCCCTCACGCATTATACATGCTTATCCTAATCTCCCTTTTCTTTCTCCCCACCCTTATCCCTCCCTTCCCAACCACCCTTCTCAGTCCTTTTCCCTTTGGTAACTGTTACTACACATTCGGGTTCTGTGAGTCTGCTGCTTTTATTTTTTTCAGTGTTTCTTTGTTGTTATACTCCACACATGAGTGAAATCATTTGGTACTTGTCATTCTCCGCCTGGCCAATTTCACTGAGCATACTACCGTCTCGCTCCATCCACGTCATTGCAAATGGTAGCATTAGTTTTCATCTTATGGCTGCAAACGGCAGTTTTTAAACTGGACTTCATTCTTCCTTTTAGTTTGTAGTTTCGCTATGTGCTTTCACCATTGATCTCCTGTTTATGAGCAATAGCTTTGTGTTATTTAATATGTATCTCTATGTATCATTCTATCTATCTATCTGTCTATCTATCTATCTGTCTATCCTTCTATCTTTCTATTTATCTATCTATCTTTCTATCTATCTATCTATCTATCTATCTATCTATCTATCTATCTATCTATCATCTATCTGTCTATTAATCTATCTTCTTATCTACCTATCATGTCTATCATCTTTCTATCTATCATCTGTCATCTATCTATCTATCTATCTATGAATCAATCATCTTTTTGTCTGGCCATCTATCCTTATGTACAGGACAGTTAACAACATCGCCTATGTCACTTCCCTACATTATGCTTCCAAAAATATTGCAAAGTAACTAGTCCTTAGGGAGAGCACTGGGTTCACTGAGACACTTGCAGGTCGAGTCAGCCGCTTGTGCTTACAAATCCAGTAATTTATGGTGGTGCTGGGACTTGCACCCATATCTCTGTCCTCTGTCCTCTTTTACCTCCTTCTCGCTTGCTGACTGTATTCAGCCACATTCGTTGACTAAGTGCTTCCAGAAGACCACAAGTATCCTTCCTCTGGGCCTGTTTAGACAGAAAAGTATACTTGGTGCTTTGCTCACCACCAAGTTTGAGGGACAATGGCATGATCACCGCTGATTGGAGGAGGGACAAATAAAAAGAACACCTATTTCTAGGCAGCAGCATTTGGGAGCAAAGATAGTGTTGTGGAGTTACGTGTTTGTTTGAGTGTCCAAACTATCCTCTTTAGGTGGTTATTACTACTTTACTTTCAAGAACATCATAAAATCCACTGACTTCAAAAGCCCAGACACATATTATTACAGCACTTCAGTTGTTGAGGTGAGAAAAAATGAGAAGGACGTTGCTGTACCACTAAATCTATGGCTGGGCACTGCTGAAACCAAACAAAAAGAATTCACGGTGTCTAGATAGGGCTATTTTCTACTGACTGTCTCTGGGGACTCAAACAAAATCCATTTGTTTGTTTGTTTGCTTTTCAGTTACACTTGTGTAGGGTTGCTGTCCCCACCCCTCCGTTTGTAGTTTGTCTGTGTCTTTGGATCTCAAGTGAGTCTCCTAAAGGGGAGCACTTAGGTGATCTTGAGTTTTCAACCCTTTTTTTAACCCTGTGTCTTTTGTTTGAAGCTCGCAAAGCCTGTTTTATTGCTGTGCCCATATTGCACTTAAAAACATTTTTTTTATCATTAATCTACAATCACGTGAAGAACATCATATTTACTAGGCTCCCACCTTCACCAAGTCCCCACCAAAACCTCTTACAGTCGTTGTCCATCAGCATTGTTGTATGCTGTAGACTGCTTCACCATGTCCCCCCACAAACACCCCATTACAGTCGCTGTCCATCAGCATGTAGTAAATGCTGTAGAATCTCTACTTGTCTTCTCTGTGTTGTACATCCCTCCCTTTGCCCCCCCGACCCCACGCATTATACATGTTAATCCTAATGTCCCCTTTCCTCTCCCTGCCCTTATCCCTCCCTTCCCACACAACCTGCCCATTCCCTTTCCCTTTGGTAACTGTTATTGAACTCTCTGGTTCTGTGAGTCGGCTGCTGTTTATTTCCTCCAGTTTTTCTTTGTTGTTATACTCCACACATGAGTGAAATCATTTGCTACTTGTCTTTCTCCACCTGGTATATATCACTGAGCATGCTAACGTCTTGCTCCATCCACGTCATTGCAAATGGTAGGATTTGTTTTCTTCTTATGGCTTCTTACTGCACTTTTTAAACTGGACTTCATTCTTCCTTTTTGTTTGTTGTTTCGCTATGTGCTTTCACCATTGATCTGTTGGTTATGAGCAATAGCTTTGTGTTAATCGATATGTATCTGAATCTGTGTGTCTGTCTGTCTATCTATCAATCTGTTTATCTATCCTTCTACCTTTCTATCTATGTATCCATCTATCTATCTTCCTATCATCTATCTATCATGTCTATCATCTATCTATAATCTCTCATCTATCTATGTATCTATGAATCAATCATCTTTTTGTCTTCCCATCTATCCTTATGTACAGAACAGTTAACAACATCACCTATGTCACTTCCCCACATTATGCTTCCAAAAATCTTGCCAAGTAACTAGAACGTATGGAGAGCACTGGGTACACTGAGACAATTGCAGGTCGAGTCTGCCGCGTGTTCTTACAAAACCAGTAAATGGTTGTCCAGGGACTTGAACTCATATCTCTGTCCTCTGTCCTCTTTTACCTCCTTCTCGCCTGCTGACTCTAATTTGCCACAATAATTGACTAAGTCTTCCCTGAAGACCACAAGTATCCTTCCTCTGGGCCTGTTGTAGTCAGAAAAGTATACTTGGTGCTTTGCTCATCACCAAGTATGAAGGACATCGGCGTGATCACCTCTGATAGGAGGAGGGACAAATAAAAATGAACACCTATTTCTAGACAGGAGCAGTTTTGAACAAAGAGTGTGTTGTGGAGTGACGTGTTTATTTGAGTGTCCCACCTTCACTCTTAAGTGGGTATTACATTTTTACATTCATGAACATAATAAAACGCACTGATTTCAAAAGCCCAGATGCATATTATTACAGCAATTCTGTTATTGAGGTGAGAAAAATTGAGAAGGGCTTTGCTGTACAACGGAATCTATTTCTGGGCACTGCTGAAACCAAACAAAAAAAAATTCATGGTGGCCAGATAGGGCTATTTTCTACTGACTGTCTCTGGGGACTCAAACAGAATCCATTTGTTTGTTTGTTTGTTTCTCAGTTTCACTTTTTTTGGATACCTGCCACCGCCCCTTCAGCTTTTAATTTGTCCGTGTCCTGGGATCTCAAGTGAGTCTCCTGTAAGGGAGTACATACATGATCTTGAGTGAAAGATAGCTTAGTTTAGTATGATGCTTTCCTACCTACCTACCTATCTATCTCTTCACCTATCTATGTAATCTTTCTATCTATCTATCTGTCATCTATCTATGTATGGTCTGTCATCTATCTACTATCATCTGTGTATCTATCTAATTAATCTATCATTTATATGCATGTATATCAGTCGAATCTATGTATCAAACATTTGTCTCTCTATATATCTGTTTTCTCACTTTTGTCAACGTTCTGTCCCTAGGTGCACTTTGATTCCTCTGTGTCCTTCTCAGTCTCAATTCCTTGTGTTTGTTTTTGTGAGTTAGCTGTGTGTTTGGGTCTTGAGAGGAGTGGCCTTGGGTTTGAACTTCTCCTGCGTAGGTGGCACTAGTCTGCTGGGTGTGGATAGTGTGGTTGGTGGGCTGCGCTCTTGAAACTGTGCAGCCCAGTGCCCTCCAGCTGCTCTGCCCCTGGGCCATTCCTGCTGTGGTGGCTGCATGAGCTGCAGGGAATATCCGACGCCCCATGCAGGGAGCGCCCTGGCGGGCCTGCGGTGTCCGTGGTAGGTACATGCCCAGTAGTATGTCTTTTTGCCTGTGCACCGATGTTACCTCGGTGGCCCTGCTTGGTGGCCCATCTTCAGAGAGTATGTGTGTAGTCACTGTTTAAGGGAACTGCCTTTTGGTGACACGCGGGGTACTTCTGGGCCAGTGCCCATGGACTTGCTGAGGTGGCAGCCCAGCTAGCTTGTGGTGAAACTGCTCCCCTCTGCTGTCAAAGTGAAGGTGGAATTTCAGTGCATTTACGCATTTAGATGTGAGTGAGGTCTATCTGAAATGGAATAGTAGCGTTGAGAGCTATGTTTCCACCCCCTCAACTTGTAGTTCATCTTCGTCCTTGGATCTCAAGTTAGTCTCCTGTAAGGGAGCACGTAGGTGGTCTTGAGTCTTCATCCCTTCTTTTAACCCTGTGTCTTTTCATTGGAGTCCTGAAGAGCCTGTCCTTTTAATCTGAGAATTTAGAGCTATGTCCTTATTGCACTTAAAAAATTTTTTTGTTATCATTAATCCACAATCACGCAAAGAACAATATGATCACCAAGTACACCACGTCCCGTCCAAAAAACCCCGTTACAGTAGCTGTCCATCAGCATAGTTGGATGCTGTAGACCCCTTCACCATGTCCCCCCCACACCCCGTTACAGTGGCTTTCCATCAGCGTGTAGTAAGATGCTGTAGAATCACTGCTGGTCTTCTCTGTGTTGTACAGCCCTCCCCATGCTCCCCCCAACCACACATTATACATGCTAATCCTAATGCCCCCTTTCTTTATCCCCACATTTATCAAACCCTTCCCACCTACCCTGCCTAGTCCCTTTCCCTTTGGTAACTGTTAGTCCACTCTTGGGTTCTGTGAGTCTGCTGCTGTTTTTTACCTTCAGTTTTTCTTTGTTGTTATACTCAACACATGAGTGAAATCATTTGGTACTTGTCTTTCTCCCCATGGCCTTTTTCACTGAGCATAATACCCTCTAGCTCCATCCACGTTTTTCAAATGGTAGGATTTTTTTTCTTCTTACGGCTGCTTACTGTACTTTTTAAACTAGATTTCTGTCTTCTCTTTTGTCTGTAGTTTCGCTATTTGCTTTCACCATTGCTCTCCTCGTTATTAACAATAACTTTACGTTAATAAATATGTACCTATATCTATCTATCCATCTGTCTGTCTATCTATCTATCTATCTATCTATCTATCTTCCTATCATCTATCTATGATGTCTATCATCTATCAATCTATGTACCTATCCATGTATCTTTCATCTGTCGTCTGTCTACCTATCTATCTATGAATCAATCATCTTTTTGTCTGCCCATCTATCCTTATGTACAGAACAGTTAACAACATCGCCTTTGTCACTTCCCTACATTATGCTTCCAAAAATCTTTCAAGGTAACTAGGCTGTAGGAAGAGCACTCGGTTCACCGAGACACTTGCAGGTCGAGTCAGCCACGTGTACCTACAAAACCAGTAAATGGTTGTGCAGGGACTTGAACCTGTGTCTATATCCTCTATTATCTTCTTCTCACTGGCTGACTCTATTTAGCCACATTCATTGACTAAGTGCTCTCTGAAGACAACAAGTATTGTTCCTCTGTGCCTGTTGTCCACAGAAAGAAAACTTGGTGCTTTGCTCACCACCATGTTTGAGGGACATCGGCGTGATCACCGCTGATAGGATGGAACGACAAATGAAAAGAAACACCAGTTGCTAGACAGGAGCAGTTGGGAGCAAAGAGTGTGTTGTGGAGTGACGTGTTTATTTCAGTGTCCATACTTCCCTCTTTATATAGTTATTACTTCTTTACATTCATGAACTTCATAAAACCCACTGATCTCAAAGGTCCAGACGTATACTTTTACAGCAATTCAATTGTTGAGATGAGAGAAAATGAGAAAGAAGTTGCTGTACCACTAAATCTATGGCTGGGCAATGCTGAAACCAAACAAAAAGAATTCACGTTGGCCAGATAGGGCTATTTTCTACTGACTGTCTCTGTGGACTCAAACAGAATCCATTCTAGGATTGTTTGATTTTCAGTTTCACTGTGTTGTGTACCTGTTCACACCCCTTCGGCTTTTAGATTGTCTGTGTCCTTGGATCTCAAGAGAGTCTCCTGTAAGGGAGCACGAAGGTGGTCTTGAGATTTCATCCTTACTTTTTACCCTGTGTCATTTGTTTGGAGCACTCAAAGCCTGTCCTTTTATTCTGATGATTCAGAACTGTGCCCTTATTGCACTTAAAAAATTGTTTTTGTTATCATTAATCTACAATCACGTGAAGAACATTATGTTTACTATACTCCCCCCTTCACCAAGTCCCTCCCATAACCCTCTTACAGATGCTGTCAGTTAGCAGAGATGGATGCTGTAGACCCGTTCACGATGTACCCCCACACACACCCCATTACAGTCGCTGTCCTACAGCGTGTAGTAAGATGCTGTAGAATATCTACTTGTCTTCTCTGTGTTGTTCAGCACTCGCCATGCGACCCCGCCCTCACGCATTATACATGCTTATCCTAATCTCCCTTTTCTTTCTCCCCACCCTTATCCCTCCCTTCCCAACCACCCTTCTCAGTCCTTTTCCCTTTGGTAACTGTTACTACACATTCGGGTTCTGTGAGTCTGCTGCTTTTATTTTTTTCAGTGTTTCTTTGTTGTTATACTCCACACATGAGTGAAATCATTTGGTACTTGTCATTCTCCGCCTGGCCAATTTCACTGAGCATACTACCGTCTCGCTCCATCCACGTCATTGCAAATGGTAGCATTAGTTTTCATCTTATGGCTGCAAACGGCAGTTTTTAAACTGGACTTCATTCTTCCTTTTAGTTTGTAGTTTCGCTATGTGCTTTCACCATTGATCTCCTGTTTATGAGCAATAGCTTTGTGTTATTTAATATGTATCTCTATGTATCATTCTATCTATCTATCTGTCTATCTATCTATCTGTCTATCCTTCTATCTTTCTATTTATCTATCTATCTTTCTATCTATCTATCTATCTATCTATCATCTATCTGTCTATTAATCTATCTTCTTATCTACCTATCATGTCTATCATCTTTCTATCTATCATCTGTCATCTATCTATCTATCTATCTATGAATCAATCATCTTTTTGTCTGGCCATCTATCCTTATGTACAGGACAGTTAACAACATCGCCTATGTCACTTCCCTACATTATGCTTCCAAAAATATTGCAAAGTAACTAGTCCTTAGGGAGAGCACTGGGTTCACTGAGACACTTGCAGGTCGAGTCAGCCGCTTGTGCTTACAAATCCAGTAATTTATGGTGGTGCTGGGACTTGCACCCATATCTCTGTCCTCTGTCCTCTTTTACCTCCTTCTCGCTTGCTGACTGTATTCAGCCACATTCGTTGACTAAGTGCTTCCAGAAGACCACAAGTATCCTTCCTCTGGGCCTGTTTAGACAGAAAAGTATACTTGGTGCTTTGCTCACCACCAAGTTTGAGGGACAATGGCATGATCACCGCTGATTGGAGGAGGGACAAATAAAAAGAACACCTATTTCTAGGCAGCAGCATTTGGGAGCAAAGAGAGTGTTGTGGAGTTACGTGTTTGTTTGAGTGTCCAAACTATCCTCTTTAGGTGGTTATTACTACTTTACTTTCAAGAACATCATAAAATCCACTGACTTCAAAAGCCCAGACACATATTATTACAGCACTTCAGTTGTTGAGGTGAGAAAAAATGAGAAGGACGTTGCTGTACCACTAAATCTATGGCTGGGCACTGCTGAAACCAAACAAAAAGAATTCACGGTGTCTAGATAGGGCTATTTTCTACTGACTGTCTCTGGGGACTCAAACAAAATCCATTTGTTTGTTTGTTTGCTTTTCAGTTACACTTGTGTAGGGTTGCTGTCCCCACCCCTCCGTTTGTAGTTTGTCTGTGTCTTTGGATCTCAAGTGAGTCTCCTAAAGGGGAGCACTTAGGTGATCTTGAGTTTTCAACCCTTTTTTTAACCCTGTGTCTTTTGTTTGAAGCTCGCAAAGCCTGTTTTATTGCTGTGCCCATATTGCACTTAAAAACATTTTTTTTATCATTAATCTACAATCACGTGAAGAACATCATATTTACTAGGCTCCCACCTTCACCAAGTCCCCACCAAAACCTCTTACAGTCGTTGTCCATCAGCATTGTTGTATGCTGTAGACTGCTTCACCATGTCCCCCCACAAACACCCCATTACAGTCGCTGTCCATCAGCATGTAGTAAATGCTGTAGAATCTCTACTTGTCTTCTCTGTGTTGTACATCCCTCCCTTTGCCCCCCCGACCCCACGCATTATACATGTTAATCCTAATGTCCCCTTTCCTCTCCCTGCCCTTATCCCTCCCTTCCCACACAACCTGCCCATTCCCTTTCCCTTTGGTAACTGTTATTGAACTCTCTGGTTCTGTGAGTCTGCTGCTGTTTATTTCCTCCAGTTTTTCTTTGTTGTTATACTCCACACATGAGTGAAATCATTTGCTACTTGTCTTTCTCCACCTGGTATATATCACTGAGCATGCTAACGTCTTGCTCCATCCACGTCATTGCAAATGGTAGGATTTGTTTTCTTCTTATGGCTTCTTACTGCACTTTTTAAACTGGACTTCATTCTTCCTTTTTGTTTGTTGTTTCGCTATGTGCTTTCACCATTGATCTGTTGGTTATGAGCAATAGCTTTGTGTTAATCGATATGTATCTGAATCTGTGTGTCTGTCTGTCTATCTATCAATCTGTTTATCTATCCTTCTACCTTTCTATCTATGTATCCATCTATCTATCTTCCTATCATCTATCTATCATGTCTATCATCTATCTATAATCTCTCATCTATCTATGTATCTATGAATCAATCATCTTTTTGTCTTCCCATCTATCCTTATGTACAGAACAGTTAACAACATCACCTATGTCACTTCCCCACATTATGCTTCCAAAAATCTTGCCAAGTAACTAGAACGTATGGAGAGCACTGGGTACACTGAGACAATTGCAGGTCGAGTCTGCCGCGTGTTCTTACAAAACCAGTAAATGGTTGTCCAGGGACTTGAACTCATATCTCTGTCCTCTGTCCTCTTTTACCTCCTTCTCGCCTGCTGACTCTAATTTGCCACAATAATTGACTAAGTCTTCCCTGAAGACCACAAGTATCCTTCCTCTGGGCCTGTTGTAGTCAGAAAAGTATACTTGGTGCTTTGCTCATCACCAAGTATGAAGGACATCGGCGTGATCACCTCTGATAGGAGGAGGGACAAATAAAAATGAACACCTATTTCTAGACAGGAGCAGTTTTGAACAAAGAGTGTGTTGTGGAGTGACGTGTTTATTTGAGTGTCCCACCTTCACTCTTAAGTGGGTATTACATTTTTACATTCATGAACATAATAAAACGCACTGATTTCAAAAGCCCAGATGCATATTATTACAGCAATTCTGTTATTGAGGTGAGAAAAATTGAGAAGGGCTTTGCTGTACAACGGAATCTATTTCTGGGCACTGCTGAAACCAAACAAAAAAAAATTCATGGTGGCCAGATAGGGCTATTTTCTACTGACTGTCTCTGGGGACTCAAACAGAATCCATTTGTTTGTTTGTTTGTTTCTCAGTTTCACTTTTTTTGGATACCTGCCACCGCCCCTTCAGCTTTTAATTTGTCCGTGTCCTGGGATCTCAAGTGAGTCTCCTGTAAGGGAGTACATACATGATCTTGAGTGAAAGATAGCTTAGTTTAGTATGATGCTTTCCTACCTACCTACCTATCTATCTCTTTACCTATCTATGTAATCTTTCTATCTATCTATCTGTCATCTATCTATGTATGGTCTGTCATCTATCTACTATCATCTGTGTATCTATCTAATTAATCTATCATTTATATGCATGTATATCAGTCGAATCTATGTATCAAACATTTGTCTCTCTATATATCTGTTTTCTCACTTTTGTCAACGTTCTGTCCCTAGGTGCACTTTGATTCCTCTGTGTCCTTCTCAGTCTCAATTCCTTGTGTTTGTTTTTGTGAGTTAGCTGTGTGTTTGGGTCTTGAGAGGAGTGGCCTTGGGTTTGAACTTCTCCTGCGTAGGTGGCACTAGTCTGCTGGGTGTGGATAGTGTGGTTGGTGGGCTGCGCTCTTGAAACTGTGCAGCCCAGTGCCCTCCAGCTGCTCTGCCCCTGGGCCATTCCTGCTGTGGTGGCTGCATGAGCTGCAGGGAATATCCGACGCCCCATGCAGGGAGCGCCCTGGCGGGCCTGCGGTGTCCGTGGTAGGTACATGCCCAGTAGTATGTCTTTTTGCCTGTGCACCGATGTTACCTCGGTGGCCCTGCTTGGTGGCCCATCTTCAGAGAGTATGTGTGTAGTCACTGTTTAAGGGAACTGCCTTTTGGTGACACGCGGGGTTCTTCTGGGCCAGTGCCCATGGACTTGCTGAGGTGGCAGCCCAGCTAGCTTGTGGTGAAACTGCTCCCCTCTGCTGTCAAAGTGAAGGTGGAATTTCAGTGCATTTACGCATTTAGATGTGAGTGAGGTCTATCTGAAATGGAATAGTAGCGTTGAGAGCTATGTTTCCACCCCCTCAACTTGTAGTTCATCTTCGTCCTTGGATCTCAAGTTAGTCTCCTGTAAGGGAGCACGTAGGTGGTCTTGAGTCTTCATCCCTTCTTTTAACCCTGTGTCTTTTCATTGGAGTCCTGAAGAGCCTGTCCTTTTAATCTGAGAATTTAGAGCTATGTCCTTATTGCACTTAAAAAATTTTTTTGTTATCATTAATCCACAATCACGCAAAGAACAATATGATCACCAAGTACACCACGTCCCGTCCAAAAAACCCCGTTACAGTAGCTGTCCATCAGCATAGTTGGATGCTGTAGACCCCTTCACCATGTCCCCCCCACACCCCGTTACAGTGGCTTTCCATCAGCGTGTAGTAAGATGCTGTAGAATCACTGCTGGTCTTCTCTGTGTTGTACAGCCCTCCCCATGCTCCCCCCAACCACACATTATACATGCTAATCCTAATGCCCCCTTTCTTTATCCCCACATTTATCAAACCCTTCCCACCTACCCTGCCTAGTCCCTTTCCCTTTGGTAACTGTTAGTCCACTCTTGGGTTCTGTGAGTCTGCTGCTGTTTTTTACCTTCAGTTTTTCTTTGTTGTTATACTCAACACATGAGTGAAATCATTTGGTACTTGTCTTTCTCCCCATGGCCTTTTTCACTGAGCATAATACCCTCTAGCTCCATCCACGTTTTTCAAATGGTAGGATTTTTTTTCTTCTTACGGCTGCTTACTGTACTTTTTAAACTAGATTTCTGTCTTCTCTTTTGTCTGTAGTTTCGCTATTTGCTTTCACCATTGCTCTCCTCGTTATTAACAATAACTTTACGTTAATAAATATGTACCTATATCTATCTATCCATCTGTCTGTCTATCTATCTATCTATCTATCTATCTATCTATCTTCCTATCATCTATCTATGATGTCTATCATCTATCAATCTATGTACCTATCCATGTATCTTTCATCTGTCGTCTGTCTACCTATCTATCTATGAATCAATCATCTTTTTGTCTGCCCATCTATCCTTATGTACAGAACAGTTAACAACATCGCCTTTGTCACTTCCCTACATTATGCTTCCAAAAATCTTTCAAGGTAACTAGGCTGTAGGAAGAGCACTCGGTTCACCGAGACACTTGCAGGTCGAGTCAGCCACGTGTACCTACAAAACCAGTAAATGGTTGTGCAGGGACTTGAACCTGTGTCTATATCCTCTATTATCTTCTTCTCACTGGCTGACTCTATTTAGCCACATTCATTGACTAAGTGCTCTCTGAAGACAACAAGTATTGTTCCTCTGTGCCTGTTGTCCACAGAAAGAAAACTTGGTGCTTTGCTCACCACCATGTTTGAGGGACATCGGCGTGATCACCGCTGATAGGATGGAACGACAAATGAAAAGAAACACCAGTTGCTAGACAGGAGCAGTTGGGAGCAAAGAGTGTGTTGTGGAGTGACGTGTTTATTTCAGTGTCCATACTTCCCTCTTTATATAGTTATTACTTCTTTACATTCATGAACTTCATAAAACCCACTGATCTCAAAGGTCCAGACGTATACTTTTACAGCAATTCAATTGTTGAGATGAGAGAAAATGAGAAAGAAGTTGCTGTACCACTAAATCTATGGCTGGGCAATGCTGAAACCAAACAAAAAGAATTCACGTTGGCCAGATAGGGCTATTTTCTACTGACTGTCTCTGTGGACTCAAACAGAATCCATTCTAGGATTGTTTGATTTTCAGTTTCACTGTGTTGTGTACCTGTTCACACCCCTTCGGCTTTTAGATTGTCTGTGTCCTTGGATCTCAAGAGAGTCTCCTGTAAGGGAGCACGAAGGTGGTCTTGAGATTTCATCCTTACTTTTTACCCTGTGTCATTTGTTTGGAGCACTCAAAGCCTGTCCTTTTATTCTGATGATTCAGAACTGTGCCCTTATTGCACTTAAAAAATTGTTTTTGTTATCATTAATCTACAATCACGTGAAGAACATTATGTTTACTAGACTCCCCCCTTCACCAAGTCCCTCCCATAACCCTCTTACAGATGCTGTCAGTTAGCAGAGATGGATGCTGTAGACTCGTTCACGATGTACCCCCCCCACACACACCATTACAGTCGCTGTCCTACAGCGTGTAGTAAGATGCTGTAGAATATCTACTTGTCTTCTCTGTGTTGTTCAGCACTCGCCATGCGACCCCGCCCTCACGCATTATACATGCTTATCCTAATCTCCCTTTTCTTTCTCCCCACCCTTATCCCTCGCTTCCCAACCACCCTTCTCAGTCCTTTTCCCTTTGGTAACTGTTACTACACATTCGGGTTCTGTGAGTCTGCTGCTTTTATTTTTTTCAGTGTTTCTTTGTTGTTATACTCCACACATGAGTGAAATCATTTGGTACTTGTCATTCTCCGCCTGGCCAATTTCACTGAGCATACTACCGTCTCGCTCCATCCACGTCATTGCAAATGGTAGCATTAGTTTTCATCTTATGGCTGCAAACGGCAGTTTTTAAACTGGACTTCATTCTTCCTTTTAGTTTGTAGTTTCGCTATGTGCTTTCACCATTGATCTCCTGTTTATGAGCAATACCTTTGTGTTATTTAATATGTATCTCTATGTATCATTCTATCTATCTATCTGTCTATCTATCTATCTGTCTATCCTTCTATCTTTCTATTTATCTATCTATCTTTCTATCTATCTATCTATCTATCTATCTATCTATCTATCTATCTATCTATCATCTATCTGTCTATTAATCTATCTTCTTATCTACCTATCATGTCTATCATCTTTCTATCTATCATCTGTCATCTATCTATCTATCTATCTATGAATCAATCATCTTTTTGTCTGGCCATCTATCCTTATGTACAGGACAGTTAACAACATCGCCTATGTCACTTCCCTACATTATGCTTCCAAAAATATTGCAAAGTAACTAGTCCTTAGGGAGAGCACTGGGTTCACTGAGACACTTGCAGGTCGAGTCAGCCGCTTGTGCTTACAAATCCAGTAATTTATGGTGGTGCTGGGACTTGCACCCATATCTCTGTCCTCTGTCCTCTTTTACCTCCTTCTCGCTTGCTGACTGTATTCAGCCACATTCGTTGACTAAGTGCTTCCAGAAGACCACAAGTATCCTTCCTCTGGGCCTGTTTAGACAGAAAAGTATACTTGGTGCTTTGCTCACCACCAAGTTTGAGGGACAATGGCATGATCACCGCTGATTGGAGGAGGGACAAATAAAAAGAACACCTATTTCTAGGCAGCAGCATTTGGGAGCAAAGAGAGTGTTGTGGAGTTACGTGTTTGTTTGAGTGTCCAAACTATCCTCTTTAGGTGGTTATTACTACTTTACTTTCAAGAACATCATAAAATCCACTGACTTCAAAAGCCCAGACACATATTATTACAGCACTTCAGTTGTTGAGGTGAGAAAAAATGAGAAGGACGTTGCTGTACCACTAAATCTATGGCTGGGCACTGCTGAAACCAAACAAAAAGAATTCACGGTGTCTAGATAGGGCTATTTTCTACTGACTGTCTCTGGGGACTCAAACAAAATCCATTTGTTTGTTTGTTTGCTTTTCAGTTACACTTGTGTAGGGTTGCTGTCCCCACCCCTCCGTTTGTAGTTTGTCTGTGTCTTTGGATCTCAAGTGAGTCTCCTAAAGGGGAGCACTTAGGTGATCTTGAGTTTTCAACCCTTTTTTTAACCCTGTGTCTTTTGTTTGAAGCTCGCAAAGCCTGTTTTATTGCTGTGCCCATATTGCACTTAAAAACATTTTTTTTATCATTAATCTACAATCACGTGAAGAACATCATATTTACTAGGCTCCCACCTTCACCAAGTCCCCACCAAAACCTCTTACAGTCGTTGTCCATCAGCATTGTTGTATGCTGTAGACTGCTTCACCATGTCCCCCCACAAACACCCCATTACAGTCGCTGTCCATCAGCATGTAGTAAATGCTGTAGAATCTCTACTTGTCTTCTCTGTGTTGTACATCCCTCCCTTTGCCCCCCCGACCCCACGCATTATACATGTTAATCCTAATGTCCCCTTTCCTCTCCCTGCCCTTATCCCTCCCTTCCCACACAACCTGCCCATTCCCTTTCCCTTTGGTAACTGTTATTGAACTCTCTGGTTCTGTGAGTCTGCTGCTGTTTATTTCCTCCAGTTTTTCTTTGTTGTTATACTCCACACATGAGTGAAATCATTTGCTACTTGTCTTTCTCCACCTGGTATATATCACTGAGCATGCTAACGTCTTGCTCCATCCACGTCATTGCAAATGGTAGGATTTGTTTTCTTCTTATGGCTTCTTACTGCACTTTTTAAACTGGACTTCATTCTTCCTTTTTGTTTGTTGTTTCGCTATGTGCTTTCACCATTGATCTGTTGGTTATGAGCAATAGCTTTGTGTTAATCGATATGTATCTGAATCTGTGTGTCTGTCTGTCTATCTATCAATCTGTTTATCTATCCTTCTACCTTTCTATCTATGTATCCATCTATCTATCTTCCTATCATCTATCTATCATGTCTATCATCTATCTATAATCTCTCATCTATCTATGTATCTATGAATCAATCATCTTTTTGTCTTCCCATCTATCCTTATGTACAGAACAGTTAACAACATCACCTATGTCACTTCCCCACATTATGCTTCCAAAAATCTTGCCAAGTAACTAGAACGTATGGAGAGCACTGGGTACACTGAGACAATTGCAGGTCGAGTCTGCCGCGTGTTCTTACAAAACCAGTAAATGGTTGTCCAGGGACTTGAACTCATATCTCTGTCCTCTGTCCTCTTTTACCTCCTTCTCGCCTGCTGACTCTAATTTGCCACAATAATTGACTAAGTCTTCCCTGAAGACCACAAGTATCCTTCCTCTGGGCCTGTTGTAGTCAGAAAAGTATACTTGGTGCTTTGCTCATCACCAAGTATGAAGGACATCGGCGTGATCACCTCTGATAGGAGGAGGGACAAATAAAAATGAACACCTATTTCTAGACAGGAGCAGTTTTGAACAAAGAGTGTGTTGTGGAGTGACGTGTTTATTTGAGTGTCCCACCTTCACTCTTAAGTGGGTATTACATTTTTACATTCATGAACATAATAAAACGCACTGATTTCAAAAGCCCAGATGCATATTATTACAGCAATTCTGTTATTGAGGTGAGAAAAATTGAGAAGGGCTTTGCTGTACAACGGAATCTATTTCTGGGCACTGCTGAAACCAAACAAAAAAAAATTCATGGTGGCCAGATAGGGCTATTTTCTACTGACTGTCTCTGGGGACTCAAACAGAATCCATTTGTTTGTTTGTTTGTTTCTCAGTTTCACTTTTTTTGGATACCTGCCACCGCCCCTTCAGCTTTTAATTTGTCCGTGTCCTGGGATCTCAAGTGAGTCTCCTGTAAGGGAGTACATACATGATCTTGAGTGAAAGATAGCTTAGTTTAGTATGATGCTTTCCTACCTACCTACCTATCTATCTCTTTACCTATCTATGTAATCTTTCTATCTATCTATCTGTCATCTATCTATGTATGGTCTGTCATCTATCTACTATCATCTGTGTATCTATCTAATTAATCTATCATTTATATGCATGTATATCAGTCGAATCTATGTATCAAACATTTGTCTCTCTATATATCTGTTTTCTCACTTTTGTCAACGTTCTGTCCCTAGGTGCACTTTGATTCCTCTGTGTCCTTCTCAGTCTCAATTCCTTGTGTTTGTTTTTGTGAGTTAGCTGTGTGTTTGGGTCTTGAGAGGAGTGGCCTTGGGTTTGAACTTCTCCTGCGTAGGTGGCACTAGTCTGCTGGGTGTGGATAGTGTGGTTGGTGGGCTGCGCTCTTGAAACTGTGCAGCCCAGTGCCCTCCAGCTGCTCTGCCCCTGGGCCATTCCTGCTGTGGTGGCTGCATGAGCTGCAGGGAATATCCGACGCCCCATGCAGGGAGCGCCCTGGCGGGCCTGCGGTGTCCGTGGTAGGTACATGCCCAGTAGTATGTCTTTTTGCCTGTGCACCGATGTTACCTCGGTGGCCCTGCTTGGTGGCCCATCTTCAGAGAGTATGTGTGTAGTCACTGTTTAAGGGAACTGCCTTTTGGTGACACGCGGGGTTCTTCTGGGCCAGTGCCCATGGACTTGCTGAGGTGGCAGCCCAGCTAGCTTGTGGTGAAACTGCTCCCCTCTGCTGTCAAAGTGAAGGTGGAATTTCAGTGCATTTACGCATTTAGATGTGAGTGAGGTCTATCTGAAATGGAATAGTAGCGTTGAGAGCTATGTTTCCACCCCCTCAACTTGTAGTTCATCTTCGTCCTTGGATCTCAAGTTAGTCTCCTGTAAGGGAGCACGTAGGTGGTCTTGAGTCTTCATCCCTTCTTTTAACCCTGTGTCTTTTCATTGGAGTCCTGAAGAGCCTGTCCTTTTAATCTGAGAATTTAGAGCTATGTCCTTATTGCACTTAAAAAATTTTTTTGTTATCATTAATCCACAATCACGCAAAGAACAATATGATCACCAAGTACACCACGTCCCGTCCAAAAAACCCCGTTACAGTAGCTGTCCATCAGCATAGTTGGATGCTGTAGACCCCTTCACCATGTCCCCCCCACACCCCGTTACAGTGGCTTTCCATCAGCGTGTAGTAAGATGCTGTAGAATCACTGCTGGTCTTCTCTGTGTTGTACAGCCCTCCCCATGCTCCCCCCAACCACACATTATACATGCTAATCCTAATGCCCCCTTTCTTTATCCCCACATTTATCAAACCCTTCCCACCTACCCTGCCTAGTCCCTTTCCCTTTGGTAACTGTTAGTCCACTCTTGGGTTCTGTGAGTCTGCTGCTGTTTTTTACCTTCAGTTTTTCTTTGTTGTTATACTCAACACATGAGTGAAATCATTTGGTACTTGTCTTTCTCCCCATGGCCTTTTTCACTGAGCATAATACCCTCTAGCTCCATCCACGTTTTTCAAATGGTAGGATTTTTTTTCTTCTTACGGCTGCTTACTGTACTTTTTAAACTAGATTTCTGTCTTCTCTTTTGTCTGTAGTTTCGCTATTTGCTTTCACCATTGCTCTCCTCGTTATTAACAATAACTTTACGTTAATAAATATGTACCTATATCTATCTATCCATCTGTCTGTCTATCTATCTATCTATCTATCTATCTATCTATCTATCTTCCTATCATCTATCTATGATGTCTATCATCTATCAATCTATGTACCTATCCATGTATCTTTCATCTGTCGTCTGTCTACCTATCTATCTATGAATCAATCATCTTTTTGTCTGCCCATCTATCCTTATGTACAGAACAGTTAACAACATCGCCTTTGTCACTTCCCTACATTATGCTTCCAAAAATCTTTCAAGGTAACTAGGCTGTAGGAAGAGCACTCGGTTCACCGAGACACTTGCAGGTCGAGTCAGCCACGTGTACCTACAAAACCAGTAAATGGTTGTGCAGGGACTTGAACCTGTGTCTATATCCTCTATTATCTTCTTCTCACTGGCTGACTCTATTTAGCCACATTCATTGACTAAGTGCTCTCTGAAGACAACAAGTATTGTTCCTCTGTGCCTGTTGTCCACAGAAAGAAAACTTGGTGCTTTGCTCACCACCATGTTTGAGGGACATCGGCGTGATCACCGCTGATAGGATGGAACGACAAATGAAAAGAAACACCAGTTGCTAGACAGGAGCAGTTGGGAGCAAAGAGTGTGTTGTGGAGTGACGTGTTTATTTCAGTGTCCATACTTCCCTCTTTATATAGTTATTACTTCTTTACATTCATGAACTTCATAAAACCCACTGATCTCAAAGGTCCAGACGTATACTTTTACAGCAATTCAATTGTTGAGATGAGAGAAAATGAGAAAGAAGTTGCTGTACCACTAAATCTATGGCTGGGCAATGCTGAAACCAAACAAAAAGAATTCACGTTGGCCAGATAGGGCTATTTTCTACTGACTGTCTCTGTGGACTCAAACAGAATCCATTCTAGGATTGTTTGATTTTCAGTTTCACTGTGTTGTGTACCTGTTCACACCCCTTCGGCTTTTAGATTGTCTGTGTCCTTGGATCTCAAGAGAGTCTCCTGTAAGGGAGCACGAAGGTGGTCTTGAGATTTCATCCTTACTTTTTACCCTGTGTCATTTGTTTGGAGCACTCAAAGCCTGTCCTTTTATTCTGATGATTCAGAACTGTGCCCTTATTGCACTTAAAAAATTGTTTTTGTTATCATTAATCTACAATCACGTGAAGAACATTATGTTTACTAGACTCCCCCCTTCACCAAGTCCCTCCCATAACCCTCTTACAGATGCTGTCAGTTAGCAGAGATGGATGCTGTAGACTCGTTCACGATGTACCCCCCCCACACACACCATTACAGTCGCTGTCCTACAGCGTGTAGTAAGATGCTGTAGAATATCTACTTGTCTTCTCTGTGTTGTTCAGCACTTGCCATGCGACCCCGCCCTCACGCATTATACATGCTTATCCTAATCTCCCTTTTCTTTCTCCCCACCCTTATCCCTCGCTTCCCAACCACCCTTCTCAGTCCTTTTCCCTTTGGTAACTGTTACTACACATTCGGGTTCTGTGAGTCTGCTGCTTTTATTTTTTTCAGTGTTTCTTTGTTGTTATACTCCACACATGAGTGAAATCATTTGGTACTTGTCATTCTCCGCCTGGCCAATTTCACTGAGCATACTACCGTCTCGCTCCATCCACGTCATTGCAAATGGTAGCATTAGTTTTCATCTTATGGCTGCAAACGGCAGTTTTTAAACTGGACTTCATTCTTCCTTTTAGTTTGTAGTTTCGCTATGTGCTTTCACCATTGATCTCCTGTTTATGAGCAATAGCTTTGTGTTATTTAATATGTATCTCTATGTATCATTCTATCTATCTATCTGTCTATCTATCTATCTGTCTATCCTTCTATCTTTCTATTTATCTATCTATCTATCTATCTATCTATCTATCTATCTATCTATCATCTATCTGTCTATTAATCTATCTTCTTATCTACCTATCATGTCTATCATCTTTCTATCTATCATCTGTCATCTATCTATCTATCTATCTATGAATCAATCATCTTTTTGTCTGGCCATCTATCCTTATGTACAGGACAGTTAACAACATCGCCTATGTCACTTCCCTACATTATGCTTCCAAAAATATTGCAAAGTAACTAGTCCTTAGGGAGAGCACTGGGTTCACTGAGACACTTGCAGGTCGAGTCAGCCGCTTGTGCTTACAAATCCAGTAATTTATGGTGGTGCTGGGACTTGCACCCATATCTCTGTCCTCTGTCCTCTTTTACCTCCTTCTCGCTTGCTGACTGTATTCAGCCACATTCGTTGACTAAGTGCTTCCAGAAGACCACAAGTATCCTTCCTCTGGGCCTGTTTAGACAGAAAAGTATACTTGGTGCTTTGCTCACCACCAAGTTTGAGGGACAATGGCATGATCACCGCTGATTGGAGGAGGGACAAATAAAAAGAACACCTATTTCTAGGCAGCAGCATTTGGGAGCAAAGAGAGTGTTGTGGAGTTACGTGTTTGTTTGAGTGTCCAAACTATCCTCTTTAGGTGGTTATTACTACTTTACTTTCAAGAACATCATAAAATCCACTGACTTCAAAAGCCCAGACACATATTATTACAGCACTTCAGTTGTTGAGGTGAGAAAAAATGAGAAGGACGTTGCTGTACCACTAAATCTATGGCTGGGCACTGCTGAAACCAAACAAAAAGAATTCACGGTGTCTAGATAGGGCTATTTTCTACTGACTGTCTCTGGGGACTCAAACAAAATCCATTTGTTTGTTTGTTTGCTTTTCAGTTACACTTGTGTAGGGTTGCTGTCCCCACCCCTCCGTTTGTAGTTTGTCTGTGTCTTTGGATCTCAAGTGAGTCTCCTAAAGGGGAGCACTTAGGTGATCTTGAGTTTTCAACCCTTTTTTTAACCCTGTGTCTTTTGTTTGAAGCTCGCAAAGCCTGTTTTATTGCTGTGCCCATATTGCACTTAAAAACATTTTTTTTATCATTAATCTACAATCACGTGAAGAACATCATATTTACTAGGCTCCCACCTTCACCAAGTCCCCACCAAAACCTCTTACAGTCGTTGTCCATCAGCATTGTTGTATGCTGTAGACTGCTTCACCATGTCCCCCCACAAACACCCCATTACAGTCGCTGTCCATCAGCATGTAGTAAATGCTGTAGAATCTCTACTTGTCTTCTCTGTGTTGTACATCCCTCCCTTTGCCCCCCCGACCCCACGCATTATACATGTTAATCCTAATGTCCCCTTTCCTCTCCCTGCCCTTATCCCTCCCTTCCCACACAACCTGCCCATTCCCTTTCCCTTTGGTAACTGTTATTGAACTCTCTGGTTCTGTGAGTCTGCTGCTGTTTATTTCCTCCAGTTTTTCTTTGTTGTTATACTCCACACATGAGTGAAATCATTTGCTACTTGTCTTTCTCCACCTGGTATATATCACTGAGCATGCTAACGTCTTGCTCCATCCACGTCATTGCAAATGGTAGGATTTGTTTTCTTCTTATGGCTTCTTACTGCACTTTTTAAACTGGACTTCATTCTTCCTTTTTGTTTGTTGTTTCGCTATGTGCTTTCACCATTGATCTGTTGGTTATGAGCAATAGCTTTGTGTTAATCGATATGTATCTGAATCTGTGTGTCTGTCTGTCTATCTATCAATCTGTTTATCTATCCTTCTACCTTTCTATCTATGTATCCATCTATCTATCTTCCTATCATCTATCTATCATGTCTATCATCTATCTATAATCTCTCATCTATCTATGTATCTATGAATCAATCATCTTTTTGTCTTCCCATCTATCCTTATGTACAGAACAGTTAACAACATCACCTATGTCACTTCCCCACATTATGCTTCCAAAAATCTTGCCAAGTAACTAGAACGTATGGAGAGCACTGGGTACACTGAGACAATTGCAGGTCGAGTCTGCCGCGTGTTCTTACAAAACCAGTAAATGGTTGTCCAGGGACTTGAACTCATATCTCTGTCCTCCGTCCTCTTTTACCTCCTTCTCGCCTGCTGACTCTAATTTGCCACAATAATTGACTAAGTCTTCCCTGAAGACCACAAGTATCCTTCCTCTGGGCCTGTTGTAGTCAGAAAAGTATACTTGGTGCTTTGCTCATCACCAAGTATGAAGGACATCGGCGTGATCACCTCTGATAGGAGGAGGGACAAATAAAAATGAACACCTATTTCTAGACAGGAGCAGTTTTGAACAAAGAGTGTGTTGTGGAGTGACGTGTTTATTTGAGTGTCCAACCTTCACTCTTAAGTGGGTATTACATTTTTACATTCATGAACATAATAAAACGCACTGATTTCAAAAGCCCAGATGCATATTATTACAGCAATTCTGTTATTGAGGTGAGAAAAATTGAGAAGGGCTTTGCTGTACAACGGAATCTATTTCTGGGCACTGCTGAAACCAAACAAAAAAAAATTCATGGTGGCCAGATAGGGCTATTTTCTACTGACTGTCTCTGGGGACTCAAACAGAATCCATTTGTTTGTTTGTTTGTTTCTCAGTTTCACTTTTTTTGGATACCTGCCACCGCCCCTTCAGCTTTTAATTTGTCCGTGTCCTGGGATCTCAAGTGAGTCTCCTGTAAGGGAGTACATACATGATCTTGAGTGAAAGATAGCTTAGTTTAGTATGATGCTTTCCTACCTACCTACCTATCTATCTCTTTACCTATCTATGTAATCTTTCAATCTATCTATCTGTCATCTATCTATGTATGGTCTGTCATCTATCTACTATCATCTGTGTATCTATCTAATTAATCTATCATTTATATGCATGTATATCAGTCGAATCTATGTATCAAACATTTGTCTCTCTATATATCTGTTTTCTCACTTTTGTCAACGTTCTGTCCCTAGGTGCACTTTGATTCCTCTGTGTCCTTCTCAGTCTCAATTCCTTGTGTTTGTTTTTGTGAGTTAGCTGTGTGTTTGGGTCTTGAGAGGAGTGGCCTTGGGTTTGAACTTCTCCTGCGTAGGTGGCACTAGTCTGCTGGGTGTGGATAGTGTGGTTGGTGGGCTGCGCTCTTGAAACTGTGCAGCCCAGTGCCCTCCAGCTGCTCTGCCCCTGGGCCATTCCTGCTGTGGTGGCTGCATGAGCTGCAGGGAATATCCGACGCCCCATGCAGGGAGCGCCCTGGCGGGCCTGCGGTGTCCGTGGTAGGTACATGCCCAGTAGTATGTCTTTTTGCCTGTGCACCGATGTTACCTCGGTGGCCCTGCTTGGTGGCCCATCTTCAGAGAGTATGTGTGTAGTCACTGTTTAAGGGAACTGCCTTTTGGTGACACGCGGGGTTCTTCTGGGCCAGTGCCCATGGACTTGCTGAGGTGGCAGCCCAGCTAGCTTGTGGTGAAACTGCTCCCCTCTGCTGTCAAAGTGAAGGTGGAATTTCAGTGCATTTACGCATTTAGATGTGAGTGAGGTCTATCTGAAATGGAATAGTAGCGTTGAGAGCTATGTTTCCACCCCCTCAACTTGTAGTTCATCTTCGTCCTTGGATCTCAAGTTAGTCTCCTGTAAGGGAGCACGTAGGTGGTCTTGAGTCTTCATCCCTTCTTTTAACCCTGTGTCTTTTCATTGGAGTCCTGAAGAGCCTGTCCTTTTAATCTGAGAATTTAGAGCTATGTCCTTATTGCACTTAAAAAATTTTTTTGTTATCATTAATCCACAATCACGCAAAGAACAATATGATCACCAAGTACACCACGTCCCGTCCAAAAAACCCCGTTACAGTAGCTGTCCATCAGCATAGTTGGATGCTGTAGACCCCTTCACCATGTCCCCCCCACACCCCGTTACAGTCGCTTTCCATCAGCGTGTAGTAAGATGCTGTAGAATCACTGCTGGTCTTCTCTGTGTTGTACAGCCCTCCCCATGCTCCCCCCAACCACACATTATACATGCTAATCCTAATCCCCCTTTCTTTATCCCCACATTTATCAAACCCTTCCCACCTACCCTGCCTAGTCCCTTTCCCTTTGGTAACTGTTAGTCCACTCTTGGGTTCTGTGAGTCTGCTGCTGTTTTTTACCTTCAGTTTTTCTTTGTTGTTATACTCAACACATGAGTGAAATCATTTGGTACTTGTCTTTCTCCCCATGGCCTTTTTCACTGAGCATAATACCCTCTAGCTCCATCCACGTTTTTCAAATGGTAGGATTTTTTTTCTTCTTACGGCTGCTTACTGTACTTTTTAAACTAGATTTCTGTCTTCTCTTTTGTCTGTAGTTTCGCTATTTGCTTTCACCATTGCTCTCCTCGTTATTAACAATAACTTTACGTTAATAAATATGTACCTATATCTATCTATCCATCTGTCTGTCTGTCTATCTATCTATCTATCTATCTATCTATCTATCTATCTATCTTCCTATCATCTATCTATGATGTCTATCATCTATTAATCTATGTACCTATCCATGTATCTTTCATCTGTCATCTGTCTACCTATCTATCTATGAATCAATCATCTTTTTGTCTGCCCATCTATCCTTATGTACAGAACAGTTAACAACATCGCCTTTGTCACTTCCCTACATTATGCTTCCAAAAATCTTTCAAGGTAACTAGGCTGTAGGAAGAGCACTCGGTTCACCGAGACACTTGCAGGTCGAGTCAGCCACGTGTACCTACAAAACCAGTAAATGGTTGTGCAGGGACTTGAACCTGTGTCTATATCCTCTATTATCTTCTTCTCACTGGCTGACTCTATTTAGCCACATTCATTGACTAAGTGCTCTCTGAAGACAACAAGTATTGTTCCTCTGTGCCTGTTGTCCACAGAAAGAAAACTTGGTGCTTTGCTCACCACCATGTTTGAGGGACATCGGCGTGATCACCGCTGATAGGATGGAACGACAAATGAAAAGAAACACCAGTTGCTAGACAGGAGCAGTTGGGAGCAAAGAGTGTGTTGTGGAGTGACGTGTTTATTTCAGTGTCCATACTTCCCTCTTTATATAGTTATTACTTCTTTACATTCATGAACTTCATAAAACCCACTGATTTCAAAGGTCCAGACGTATACTTTTACAGCAATTCAATTGTTGAGATGAGAGAAAATGAGAAAGAAGTTGCTGTACCACTAAATCTATGGCTGGGCAATGCTGAAACCAAACAAAAAGAATTCACGTTGGCCAGATAGGGCTATTTTCTACTGACTGTCTCTGTGGACTCAAACAGAATCCATTCTAGGATTGTTTGTTTTTCAGTTTCACTGTGTTGTGTACCTGTTCACACCCCTTCGGCTTTTAGATTGTCTGTGTCCTTGGATCTCAAGAGAGTCTCCTGTAAGGGAGCACGAAGGTGGTCTTGAGTTTTCATCCTTACTTTTTACCCTGTGTCATTTGTTTGGAGCACTCAAAGCCTGTCCTTTTATTCTGATGATTCAGAACTGTGCCCTTATTGCACTTAAAAAATTGTTTTTGTTATCATTAATCTACAATCACGTGAAGAACATTATGTTTACTAGACTCCCCCCTTCACCAAGTCCCTCCCATAACCCTCTTACAGATGCTGTCAGTTAGCAGAGATGGATGCTGTAGACCCATTCACGATGTACCCCCACAGACACCCCATTACAGTCGCTGTCCTACAGCGTGTAGTAAGATGCTGTAGAATATCTACTTGTCTTCTCTGTGTTGTTCAGCACTCGCCATGCGACCCCGCCCTCACGCATTATACATGCTTATCCTAATCTCCCTTTTCTTTCTCCCCACCCTTATCCCTCCCTTCCCAACCACCCTTCTCAGTCCTTTTCCCTTTGGTAACTGTTACTACACATTCGGGTTCTGTGAGTCTGCTGCTTTTATTTTTTTCAGTGTTTCTTTGTTGTTATACTCCACACATGAGTGAAATCATTTGGTACTTGTCATTCTCCGCCTGGCCAATTTCACTGAGCATACTACCGTCTCGCTCCATCCACGTCATTGCAAATGGTAGCATTTGTTTTCATCTTATGGCTGCAAACGGCAGTTTTTAAACTGGACTTCATTCTTCCTTTTAGTTTGTAGTTTCGCTATGTGCTTTCACCATTGATCTCCTGTTTATGAGCAATAGCTTTGTGTTATTTAATATGTATCTCTATGTATCATTTTATCTATCTATATGTCTATCTATCTATCTGTCTATCCTTCTATCTTTCTATCTATCTATCTATCTATCTATCTATCTATCTATCTATCTATCTATCTATCATCTATCTGTCTATTAATCTATCTTCTTATCTACCTATCATGTCTATCATCTTTCTATCTATCATCTGTCATCTATCTATCTATCTATCTATGAATCAATCATCTTTTTGTCTGGCCATCTATCCTTATGTACAGGACAGTTAACAACATCGCCTATGTCACTTCCCTACATTATGCTTCCAAAAATATTGCAAAGTAACTAGTCCTTAGGGAGAGCACTGGGTTCACTGAGACACTTGCAGGTCGAGTCACCCGCGTGTGCTTACAAATCCAGTAATTTATGGTGGTGCTGGGACTTGCACCCATATCTCTGTCCTCTGTCCTCTTTTACCTCCTTCTCGCTTGCTGACTGTATTCAGCCACATTCGTTGACTAAGTGCTTCCAGAAGACCACAAGTATCCTTCCTCTGGGCCTGTTTAGACAGAAAAGTATACTTGGTGCTTTGCTCACCACCAAGTTTGAGGGACAATGGCATGATCACCGCTGATTGGAGGAGGGACAAATAAAAAGAACACCTATTTCTAGGCAGCAGCATTTGGGAGCAAAGAGAGTGTTGTGGAGTTACGTGTTTGTTTGAGTGTCCAAACTATCCTCTTTAGGTGGTTATTACTACTTTACTTTCAAGAACATCATAAAATCCACTGACTTCAAAAGCCCAGACACATATTATTACAGCACTTCAGTTGTTGAGGTGAGAAAAAATGAGAAGGACGTTGCTGTACCACTAAATCTATGGCTGGGCACTGCTGAAACCAAACAAAAAGAATTCACGGTGTCTAGATAGGGCTATTTTCTACTGACTCTCCTGGGGACTCAAACAGAATCCATTTGTTTGTTTGTTTCTCAGCTTCACTTGTGTAGGTTACCTGTCCCCACAACTTCAGCTTGTAGTTTGTCTGTGTCCTTGGATCTCAAGTGAGTCTCCTGTAAGTAAGCACGTAGGTGTCTTGAGTTTTCATCCCTTCTTTTAACCCTGTGTCTTTTGTTTGCAGCAATCAGAGCCTGACATTTATTCTGAGGATTCAGAACTGTGCCCTTATTGCACTTAAAAAATTTTTTTTGTTATCATTGTTCTACAATCACGTGAAGAACATTATGTTTACTATGCTCCCCCCTTCAACAAGTCCCCCCAAAAACCTCTTACTGTCGCAGTCCAACAGCGTAGATGGATGCTGTAGACCACTTCACCATTTCCCCCCCCACAGACACCATTACAGTCACTGTTCATCAGCGGGTAAGATGCTATATGATCTCTACTAGTCTTCTCTGTGTTGTACAGCACTCCTCATGCCCCCTCCGACCCCATGCAATATACATGCTTATCCTAATGCCCCCATACTTTCTCCCCACACTTATCCCTCCCTTCAGACAAACCCTGCCCAGTCCTTTTCCCTTTGGTAACTTTTAGTCAACTCTCGGGTTCTGTGAGTCTGCTGCTTTTTTTTCTTCAGTTTTTCTTTTTGTTACGCTCTACACATGAGTGAAATCATTTGGTACTTGTCTTTTTCCACCTGGCCCATTTCTCTGAACATTCTACCGTCTAGCTCCATCCACGTCATTGCAAATGGTAGGATTGTTTTCTTCTTATGGCTCCTTACTGCACTTTGTAAACTGGATTTCATTCTTCCTTTTTGTTTGTAGTTTAGCTACGTGCTTTCACCATTCATCACCTGGTTATGAGCAATAGCTTTGTGTCAATCGATATGTATCTGTATCTATCTATCTATCACTCTGTCTGTATATCTATCTTTCTATATATCATTCTATCTATCTCTCTATCTATCCTTCTCTGTATTTATCTATCCATCTATCTAGCTTCCTATCATATATCTATCATGTGTATCATCTATCTATCTATCATCTGTCATCTATATATATGTCTATCTATGAATCAATCATCTTTCTGTCTGCCCATCATCCTTGTGTACAGAATAGTTAACAACATCACCTAGGTCACCTCCCTGCATTATGCTTCCAAAAACATTGCAATGTCACTAGGCCGTAGGGAGATCACTGGGCTCCCTGAGACACTTGCAGATTGAGTCAGCTGCGTGTGCTTAGAAAACCAGTAAATGTTGTTGCAGTGACTTGAACCCGTATCTCTGTCCTCTGTCCTCTTTTACCTCCTTCTCGATTGCTAACTGTATTTAGCCACATTCATTGACTAAGTGCTCACTGAAGACCACAAGTATCCTTCCTCTGGGCCTGTTGTAGACAGAAAAGTATACTTAATTTTTTACTAACCACCATGTTTGAGGGACGTCGGCGTGATCACCACTGGTAGGTGGAGGGACAAATAAAAAGGAACACCTATTTCTAGACAGGATCATTTGGTAGGAAAGTGTGTGTTGTGGAGAGACGTGTTTGTTTGAGTGTCCAAACTTCCCTCTTTATATGGTTATTACTTCTTTACAATCGTGAACATCATAAAACCCACTGATTTAAAAAGCCCAGACGCATAGTTTTACAGCAATTCATTTGTTGAGGTGAGAAAAAATGTGAAGGACATTGCAGTACCACTAAATCTATACATGGGCACTGTTGAAACCAAACAAAAAGAATTCACGGTGGCTAGATAGGACTATTTTCTAGTGACTGTCTTTGGGATCTCAAACAGAATCCATTTGTTTCTTTGTTTCTCAGATTCACTTGTATAGGATACCTGTCCACGCCCATTCAGCTTGTAGAGTTTGTCTGTGCCTTTGGATCTCAAGAGAGTCTCCAGTAAGGGAGCACATAGGTGGTCTTGAGTTTTCATCAGTACTTCTAAACCTGTGTCTTTTGATTTTAGCACTCAAAGCCTGTACTTTTATTCTGATATTTGAGAGCCTTGCTCTTACTGCAATTTGAAATTTTTTTGTTCTCATTAATACACAATCACATGCAGAACATTGTTTACTAGTCTACCCCCTTCACCAATTCCCCACCAAATCCCAGTTACAGTCGCTGTCTGTCAGCATGTACTAAGATGCTGTAGAATCACTACTTGTCTACTCTGTGTTGTACAGCCCTACTCATGAAAACCCACCCTACACATTATACATGCTAATCCTAATGCCCCCATTCTTTTCCCCCGCCCTCATTACTCCCTTCCCAGAAACCCTACTCATACCCTTTCTCTTTGTTAACTGTTAGTCCACTCTCGTTTTCTATGAGTCTGCTGCTGTTTTTTCCTTCAGTTTTTCTTTGTTATCATACTCCACACATGAGTGAAATCATTTGGTACATGTATTTCTCCGCCTGGCCTATTTGACTGAGCAAAATACCCTCTAGCTCCATACACGTTATTGCAAAAGATAGGATTGTTTTCTTCTTATGGCTGCTTACTGCACTTTTTAAATTGGATTTCATACTTCTTTCTTGTTTGTAGTTTCACTATGTGCTTTCCCCATTTCTCTCCCGGTTATGAGCAGTAGCTTTGTGTTAATCGATATGTACCTATATCTATCTATCTGCCTGTCTATCTATCTATCAATCAATCAATCATCTTTTTGTCTGCCCATCTGTCCTTGTGTACAAAACAGTTAACCATATAGCCTGTATCACTTTCCTACATTATGCTTCCAAAAATCCTGCAAGGTATCTAGGCTGTAGGGAGAGCAGTGGGTTCACCGAGACACCTGCAGGTCGAGTCGTCCGCGTGTACCTACAAAACAGGAAAAATGGTTGTGCAGAGACTTGAACCCGTGTCTCTATCCTCTGTCCTCTTTCATCTCCTTCTAACTTGCTGTCTGTATTTAGCCACATTCATTGAGTAAGTGACTCCTGAGGACCACAAGTATCCTTCCTCTGGGCCAGTTGTCGACAGAAAAGTAAACTTGTTGCTTTGCTCACCACCATGTTTGAAGGGCATCGGCGTGATCAACGCTGATAGGACGGAGGGTCAAATAAAAAGGAAAACCAATTTCTAGACAGCAGCAGTTGGGAGCTAAGAGTGTATTGTGGAGTGACGTATTTATTTGAGTGTCCAAACTTCCCTCTTTAGGTGGTTATTACACCTTCACATTCGTGAACATCATAAAGCCCACTGATTTAAAAGGCCCAGATGCTTATTATTACAGCAACTCAGTTGTTGAGGTGAGAGAAAATTAGAAGTCCATTGCTGCACCACTAAATCTATGGCTGGGAACTGCTGAAACCAAACAAAAATAATTCACGGTGGCCAGATAGGGCTATTTTCTACTGACTGTCTCTGGGGACTCAAACAGAATCTGTTTGTTTGATTGTTTGTATTTCAGTTTCACTCTTGTAGGGTACTTGTCCACACACCTTCGGCTTGTAGTTTGTCTGTGTCCTTGGATCTCAAGTGAGTCTCCTGTAAGTAAGCACGTAGGTGTCTTGAGATTTCATCCCTTCTTTTAACCCTGTGTCTTTTGTTTGCAGCACTCAGATTCTGACCTTTTATTCTGATGATTCAGAGCTGTGCACTTATTGCACTTAAAACAATTTTTTTATCATTAATCTACAATCACGTGAAGAACATTATGTTTACTATACTCCCCCCTTCACCAAGTCCCCCCATAAAACCTCTTCAGTCGCTGTCCATCAGCGTATTTGGATGCTGTAGACCCCTTCACCATGTACCCCCCAACAGACCCCGTTACAATCGCTGTCCATCAGCGAGTAGTAAGATGCTATATGATCTCTACTAGTCTTCTCTGTGTTGTACAGTACTCCCCATGCACACCCGACACCACGCATTATACATGCTAATGCTAATGCCCCCATTCTTTGTCCCCACACTTATCCCACCCTTCAGAACCACCCTGCCCAGTCCTTTTCCCTTTGGTAACTTTTAGTCAACTCTCGGGTTCTGTGAGTCTGCTGCTATTTTTTTCCTTCAGTTTTTCTTTGCTGTTATATTCCACACATGAGTGAATTCACTTGGTACTTGTCTTTCTCCGCCTGGCCTATTTCTCTATCTCCATCCACGTCATTGCAAACGGTAGGATTTGTTTTCTTCTTAAGGCTGCTTTCTGCACTTTTTAAACTGGATTTCATTCTTCCTTTTTGTCTGTAGTTTACCTATGTGCTTTCACCATTCATCTACTGATTATGAGCAATAGCTTTGTATCAATCGATGTGTATCTGTGTCTTCTATCTAATGGTCTGTCTGTCTATCTATGTATCTATCTAACTATGTATCTATGTATCTATCTATCTATCTTCGTATCATCTATCTATGATGTCTATCATCTATCAATCTATGTCCCTATCTTTCTATTTTTCATCTGTCATCTGTCTACTTATCTGTCTATGAATCAATCATCTTTTTGTCTGCCCATGTATCCTTATCTACAGAACAGTTAACAACATAGCCTATGTCACTTCCCTACATTATGCTCCCAGAAATCTTGTAAGGTAACTAGGACGTAAGGAGAGCACTGGGTTCACCGAGACACTTGCAGGTCGAGTCAGCCGCGTGTGCTTAGAAAACCATTAAATGGTGTTGCAGGGACTTGAACCCGTATCTCTGTCCTCTGTCATCTTTTAACTCCTTCTCGCTTACTCACTGTATTTAGCCACATTCGTGGACTAAGTGCTCACTGAAGACCTCAAGTATCCTTCATCTGGGCCTGTTGTCGACAGAAAAGTGTACTTGGTTCTTTGCACACCACCATGTTTGAGGGACATTGGCGTGATCACTGCTGTTAGGTGGAGGAACAAATATAAAGGAACACCTATTTCGAGACAGGAGCAGTTGGGAACAAAGAATGTGTTGTGGAGTGAAGTGTTTATTTGAGGGTCCAAACTTCTGTCTTTAGGTGGTTATTACATCTTCACATTCGTGAATATCATAAAGCCCACTGATTTCAAAAGCCCAGATTCTTATTATCACAGCAACTCAGTTTTTGAGGTGAGAGAAAATGAGAAGTACGTTGCTGCACCACTAAAACTATGCCTGGGCCATGCTGAAACCAAACAAAAAGAATTCACGGTGGCTAGATAGGGCTTTTTCCTACTGACTCTCCTGGGGACTCAAACAGAATCCATTTGTTTGTTTGTTTCTCAGCTTCACTTGTGTAGGTTACCTGTCCCCACACCTTCAGCTTGTAGTTTGTCTGTGTCCTTGGATCTCATGTGAGTCTCCTGTAAGTAAGCACGTAGCTGTCTTGAGTTTTCATCCCTTCTTTTAACCCTGTGTCTTTTGTTTGCAGCAATCAGAGCCTGACCTTTTATTCTGAGGATTCAGAACTGTGCCCTTATTGCACTTAAAAAATTTTTTTTGTTATCATTGTTCTACAATCACGTGAAGAACATTATGTTTACTATGCTCCCCCCTTCAACAAGTCCCCCCCAAAAACCTTTTACTGTCGCAGTCCAACAGCGTAGATGGATGCTGTAGACCACTTCACCATTTCCCCCCCCCACAGACACCATTACAGTCACTGTTCATCAGCGGGTAAGATGCTATATGATCTCTACTAGTCTTCTCTGTGTTGTACAGCACTCCTCATGCCCCCTCCGACCCCATGCAATATACATGCTTATCCTAATGCCCCCATACTTTCTCCCCACACTTATCCCTCCCTTCAGACAAACCCTGCCCAGTCCTTTTCCCTTTGGTAACTTTTAGTCAACTCTCGGGTTCTGTGAGTCTGCTGCTTTTTTTTCTTCAGTTTTTCTTTTTGTTACGCTCTACACATGAGTGAAATCATTTGGTACTTGTCTTTTTCCACCTGGCCCATTTCTCTGAACATTCTACCGTCTAGCTCCATCCACGTCATTGCAAATGGTAGGATTGTTTTCTTCTTATGGCTCCTTACTGCACTTTGTAAACTGGATTTCATTCTTCCTTTTTGTTTGTATTTTAGCTACGTGCTTTCACCATTCATCACCTGGTTATGAGCAATAGCTTTGTGTCAATCGATATGTATCTGTATCTATCTATCTATCACTCTGTCTGTATATCTATCTATCTTTCTATATATCATTCTATCTATCTCTCTATCTATCCTTCTCTGTATTTATCTATCCATCTATCTAGCTTCCTATCATATATCTATCATGTGTATCATCTATCTATCTATCATCTGTCATCTATATATATGTCTATCTATGAATCAATCATCTTTCTGTCTGCCCATCATCCTTGTGTACAGAATAGTTAACAACATCACCTAGGTCACCTCCCTGCATTATGCTTCCAAAAACATTGCAATGTCACTAGGCCGTAGGGAGATCACTGGGCTCCCTGAGACACTTGCAGATTGAGTCAGCTGCGTGTGCTTAGAAAACCAGTAAATGTTGTTGCAGTGACTTGAACCCGTATCTCTGTCCTCTGTCCTCTTTTACCTCCTTCTCGATTGCTAACTGTATTTAGCCACATTCATTGACTAAGTGCTCACTGAAGACCACAAGTATCCTTCCTCTGGGCCTGTTGTAGACAGAAAAGTATACTTAATTTTTTACTAACCACCATGTTTGAGGGACGTCGGCGTGATCACCACTGGTAGGTGGAGGGACAAATAAAAAGGAACACCTATTTCTAGACAGGATCATTTGGTAGGAAAGTGTGTGTTGTGGAGAGACGTGTTTGTTTGAGTGTCCAAACTTCCCTCTTTATATGGTTATTACTTCTTTACAATCGTGAACATCATAAAACCCACTGATTTAAAAAGCCCAGACGCATAGTTTTACAGCAATTCATTTGTTGAGGTGAGAAAAAATGTGAAGGACATTGCAGTACCACTAAATCTATACATGGGCACTGTTGAAACCAAACAAAAAGAATTCACGGTGGCTAGATAGGACTATTTTCTAGTGACTGTCTTTGGGAACTCAAACAGAATCCATTTGTTTCTTTGTTTCTCAGATTCACTTGTATAGGATACCTGTCCACGCCCATTCAGCTTGTAGAGTTTGTCTGTGCCTTTGGATCTCAAGAGAGTCTCCAGTAAGGGAGCACATAGGTGGTCTTGAGTTTTCATCAGTACTTCTAAACCTGTGTCTTTTGATTTTAGCACTCAAAGCCTGTACTTTTATTCTGATATTTGAGAGCCTTGCTCTTACTGCAATTTGAAATTTTTTTTGTTCTCATTAATACACAATCACATGCAGAACATTGTTTACTAGTCTACCCCCTTCACCAAGTCCCCACCAAATCCCAGTTACAGTCGCTGTCTGTCAGCATGTACTAAGATGCTGTAGAATCACTACTTGTCTACTCTGTGTTGTACAGCCCTACTCATGAAAACCCACCCTACACATTATACATGCTAATCCTAATGCCCCCATTCTTTTCCCCCGCCCTTATTACTCCCTTCCCAGAAACCCTACTCATACCCTTTCTCTTTGTTAACTGTTAGTCCACTCTCGTTTTCTGTGAGTCTGCTGCTGTTTTTTCCTTCAGTTTTTCTTTGTTATCATACTCCACACATGAGTGAAATCATTTGGTACATGTATTTCTCCGCCTGGCCTATTTGACTGAGCAAAATACCCTCTAGCTCCATACACGTTATTGCAAAAGATAGGATTGTTTTCTTCTTATGGCTGCTTACTGCACTTTTTAAATTGGATTTCATACTTCTTTCTTGTTTGTAGTTTCACTATGTGCTTTCCCCATTGCTCTCCCGGTTATGAGCAGTAGCTTTGTGTTAATCGATATGTACCTATATCTATCTATCTGCCTGTCTATCTATCTATCAATCAATCAATCATCTTTTTGTCTGCCCATCTGTCCTTGTGTACAAAACAGTTAACCATATAGCCTGTATCACTTTCCTACATTATGCTTCCAAAAATCCTGCAAGGTATCTAGGCTGTAGGGAGAGCAGTGGGTTCACCGAGACACCTGCAGGTCGAGTCGTCCGCGTGTACCTACAAAACAGGAAAAATGGTTGTGCAGAGACTTGAACCCGTGTCTCTATCCTCTGTCCTCTTTCATCTCCTTCTAACTTGCTGTCTGTATTTAGCCACATTCATTGACTAAGTGACTCCTGAGGACCACAAGTATCCTTGCTCTGGGCCAGTTGTCGACAGAAAAGTAAACTTGTTGCTTTGCTCACCACCATGTTTGAAGGGCATCGGCGTGATCAACGCTGATAGGACGGAGGGTCAAATAAAAAGGAAAACCAATTTCTAGACAGCAGCAGTTGGGAGCTAAGAGTCTATTGTGGAGTGACGTATTTATTTGAGTGTCCAAACTTCCCTCTTTAGGTGGTTATTACACCTTCACATTCGTGAACATCATAAAGCCCACTGATTTAAAAGGCCCAGATGCTTATTATTACAGCAACTCAGTTGTTGAGGTGAGAGAAAATTAGAAGTCCGTTGCTGCACCACTAAATCTATGGCTGGGAACTGCTGAAACCAAACAAAAATAATTCACGGTGGCCAGATAGGGCTATTTTCTACTGACTGTCTCTGGGGACTCAAACAGAATCTGTTTGTTTGATTGTTTGTATTTCAGTTTCACTCTTGTAGGGTACTTGTCCACACACCTTCGGCTTGTAGTTTGTCTGTGTCCTTGGATCTCAAGTGAGTCTCCTGTAAGTAAGCACGTAGGTGTCTTGAGATTTCATCCCTTCTTTTAACCCTGTGTCTTTTGTTTGCAGCACTCAGATTCTGACCTTTTATTCTGATGATTCAGAGCTGTGCACTTATTGCACTTAAAACAATTTTTTTATCATTAATCTACAATCACGTGAAGAACATTATGTTTACTATACTCCCCCCTTCACCAAGTCCCCCCATAAAACCTCTTCAGTCGCTGTCCATCAGCGTATTTGGATGCTGTAGACCCCTTCACCATGTACCCCCCAACAGACCCCGTTACAATCGCTGTCCATCAGCGAGTAGTAAGATGCTATATGATCTCTACTAGTCTTCTCTGTGTTGTACAGTACTCCCCATGCACACCCGACACCACGCATTATACATGCTAATCCTAATGCCCCCATTCTTTGTCCCCACACTTATCCCACCCTTCAGAACCACCCTGCCCAGTCCTTTTCCCTTTGGTAACTTTTAGTCAACTCTCGGGTTCTGTGAGTCTGCTGCTATTTTTTTCCTTCAGTTTTTCTTTGCTGTTATATTCCACACATGAGTGAATTCACTTGGTACTTGTCTTTCTCCGCCTGGCCTATTTCTCTATCTCCATCCACGTCATTGCAAACGGTAGGATTTGTTTTCTTCTTAAGGCTGCTTTCTGCACTTTTTAAACTGGATTTCATTCTTCCTTTTTGTCTGTAGTTTACCTATGTGCTTTCACCATTCATCTACTGGTTATGAGCAATAGCTTTGTATCAATCGATGTGTATCTGTATCTTCTATCTAACGGTCTGTCTGTCTATCTATGTATCTATCTAACTATGTATCTATGTATCTATCTATCTATCTTCGTATCATCTATCTATGATGTCTATCATCTATCAATCTATGTCCCTATCCTTCTATCTTTCATCTGTCATCTGTCTACTTATCTGTCTATGAATCAATCATCTTTTTGTCTGCCCATCTATCCTTATCTACAGAACAGTTAACAACATAGCCTATGTCACTTCCCTACATTATGCTCCCAGAAATCTTGTAAGGTAACTAGGCCGTAAGGAGAGCACTGGGTTCACCGAGACACTTGCAGGTCGAGTCAGCCGCGTGTGCTTAGAAAACCATTAAATGGTGTTGCAGGGACTTGAACCCATATCTCTGTCCTCTGTCATCTTTTACCTCCTTCTCGCTTACTCACTGTATTTAGCCACATTCATGGACTAAGTGCTCACTGAAGACCTCAAGTATCCTTCATCTGGGCCTGTTGTCGACAGAAAAGTGTACTTGGTTCTTTGCACACCACCATGTTTGAGGGACATCGGCGTGATCACTGCTGTTAGGTGGAGGAACAAATATAAAGGAACACCTATTTCGAGACAGGAGCAGTTGGGAACAAAGAATGTGTTGTGGAGTGAAGTGTTTATTTGAGGGTCCAAACTTCTGTCTTTAGGTGGTTATTACATCTTCACATTCGTGAACATCATAAAGCCCACTGATTTCAAAAGCCCAGATTCTTATTATCACAGCAACTCAGTTTTTGAGGTGAGAGAAAATGAGAAGTACGTTGCTGCACCACTAAAACTATGCCTGGGCCGTGCTGAAACCAAACAAAAAGAATTCACGGTGGCTAGATAGGGCTTTTTCCTACTGACTCTCCTGGGGACTCAAACAGAATCCATTTGTTTGTTTGTTTCTCAGCTTCACTTGTGTAGGTTACCTGTCCCCACACCTTCAGCTTGTAGTTTGTCTGTGTCCTTGGATCTCAAGTGAGTCTCCTGTAAGTAAGCACGTAGCTGTCTTGAGTTTTCATCCCTTCTTTTAACCCTGTGTCTTTTGTTTGCAGCAATCAGAGCCTGACCTTTTATTCTGAGGATTCAGAACTGTGCCCTTATTGCACTTAAAAAATTTTTTTTGTTATCATTGTTCTACAATCATGTGAAGAACATTATGTTTACTATGCTCCACCTTCAACAATTCCCCCCCGAAAACCTCTTACTGTCGCAGTCGAACAGCGTAGATGGATGCTGTAGACCACTTCACCATTTCCCCCCCCACAGACACCATTACAGTCACTGTTCATCAGCGGGTAATAAGATGCTATATGATCTCTACTAGTCTTCTCTGTGTTGTACAGCACTCCTCATGCCCCCTCCGACCCCATGCAATATACATGCTAATCATAATGCCCCCATTCTTTCTCCCGACACTTATCCCTCCCTTCAGACAAACCCTGCCCAGTCCTTTTCCCTTTGGTAACTTTCAGTCAACTCTCGGGTTCTGTGAGTCTGCTGCTTTTTTTTTCTTCAGTTTTTCTTTTTGTTACACTCTACACATGAGTGAAATCCTTTGGTACTTGTCTTTCTCCACCTGGCCCATTTCTCTGAACATTCTACCGTCTAGCTCCATCCATGTCATTGCAAATGGTAGGATTGTTTTCTTCTTCTGGTTGCTTACTGCACTATGTAAACTGGATTTCATTCTTCCTTTTTGTTTGTAGTTTAGCCACGTGCTTTCACCATTCATCACCTGGTTATGAGCAATAGCTTTGTGTCAATCGATATGTAACTGTATCTATCTATCTATCGCTCTGTCTGTATATCTATCTATCTTTCTATATAACATTCTATCTATCTCTCTATCTATCCTTCTCTGTATATACCTATCCATCCATCTAGCTACCTATCATATATCTATCATGTGTATCATCTATCTATCTATCATCTGTCATCTATATATATGTCTATCTATGAATCAATCATCTTTCTGTCTGCCCATCATCCTTGTGTACAGAATAGTTAACAACATCACGTATGTCACCTCCCTACATTATGCTTCCAAAAACATTGCAATGTCACTAGGCCGTAGGGAGATCACTGGGCTCCCTGAGACACTTGCAGATTGAGTCAGCTGCGTGTGCTTAGAAAACCAGTAAATGTTGTTGCAGTGACTTGAACCGGTATCTCTGTCCTCTGTCCTCTTTTACCTCCTTCTCGATTGCTAACTGTATTTAGCCACATTCATTGACTAAGTGCTCACTGAAGACCACAAGTATCCTTCCTCTGGGCCTGTTGTAGACAGAAAAGTATACTTAATTTTTTACTAACCACCATGTTTGAGGGACGTCGGCGTGATCACCACTGGTAGGTGGAGGGACAAATAAAAAGGAACACCTATTTCTAGACAGGATCATTGGGTAGGAAAGTGTGTGTTGTGGAGAGACGTGTTTGTTTGAGTGTCCAAACTTCCCTCTTTATATGGTTATTACTTCTTTACAATCGTGAACATCATAAAACCCACTGATTTAAAAAGCCCAGACGCATAGTTTTACAGCAATTCATTTGTTGAGGTGAGAAAAAATGTGAAGGACATTGCAGTACCACTAAATCTATACATGGGCACTGTTGAAACCAAACAAAAAGAATTCACGGTGGCTAGATAGGACTATTTTCTAGTGACTGTCTTTGGGAACTCAAACAGAATCCATTTGTTTCTTTGTTTCTCAGATTCACTTGTATAGGATACCTGTCCACGCCCATTCAGCTTGTAGAGTTTGTCTGTGCCTTTGGATCTCAAGAGAGTCTCCAGTAAGGGAGCACATAGGTGGTCTTGAGTTTTCATCAGTACTTCTAAACCTGTGTCTTTTGATTTTAGCACTCAAAGCCTGTACTTTTATTCTGATATTTGAGAGCCTTGCTCTTACTGCAATTTGAAATTTTTTTTGTTCTCATTAATACACAATCACATGCAGAACATTGTTTACTAGTCTACCCCCTTCACCAAGTCCCCACCAAATCCCAGTTACAGTCGCTGTCTGTCAGCATGTACTAAGATGCTGTAGAATCACTACTTGTCTACTCTGTGTTGTACAGCCCTACTCATGAAAACCCACCCTACACATTATACATGCTAATCCTAATGCCCCCATTCTTTTCCCCCGCCCTTATTACTCCCTTCCCAGAAACCCTACTCATACCCTTTCTCTTTGTTAACTGTTAGTCCACTCTCGTTTTCTGTGAGTCTGCTGCTGTTTTTTCCTTCAGTTTTTCTTTGTTATCATACTCCACACATGAGTGAAATCATTTGGTACATGTATTTCTCCGCCTGGCCTATTTGACTGAGCAAAATACCCTCTAGCTCCATACACGTTATTGCAAAAGATAGGATTGTTTTCTTCTTATGGCTGCTTACTGCACTTTTTAAATTGGATTTCATACTTCTTTCTTGTTTGTAGTTTCACTATGTGCTTTCCCCATTGCTCTCCCGGTTATGAGCAATAGCTTTGTGTCAATCGATATGTAACTGTATCTATCTATCTATCGCTCTGTCTGTATATCTATCTATCTTTCTATATAACATTCTATCTATCTCTCTATCTATCCTTCTCTGTATATACCTATCCATCCATCTAGCTACCTATCATATATCTATCATGTGTATCATCTATCTATCTATCATCTGTCATCTATATATATGTCTATCTATGAATCAATCATCTTTCTGTCTGCCCATCATCCTTGTGTACAGAATAGTTAACAACATCACGTATGTCACCTCCCTACATTATGCTTCCAAAAACATTGCAATGTCACTAGGCCGTAGGGAGATCACTGGGCTCCCTGAGACACTTGCAGATTGAGTCAGCTGCGTGTGCTTAGAAAACCAGTAAATGTTGTTGCAGTGACTTGAACCGGTATCTCTGTCCTCTGTCCTCTTTTACCTCCTTCTCGATTGCTAACTGTATTTAGCCACATTCATTGACTAAGTGCTCACTGAAGACCACAAGTATCCTTCCTCTGGGCCTGTTGTAGACAGAAAAGTATACTTAATTTTTTACTAACCACCATGTTTGAGGGACGTCGGCGTGATCACCACTGGTAGGTGGAGGGACAAATAAAAAGGAACACCTATTTCTAGACAGGATCATTGGGTAGGAAAGTGTGTGTTGTGGAGAGACGTGTTTGTTTGAGTGTCCAAACTTCCCTCTTTATATGGTTATTACTTCTTTACAATCGTGAACATCATAAAACCCACTGATTTAAAAAGCCCAGACGCATAGTTTTACAGCAATTCATTTGTTGAGGTGAGAAAAAATGTGAAGGACATTGCAGTACCACTAAATCTATACATGGGCACTGTTGAAACCAAACAAAAAGAATTCACGGTGGCTAGATAGGACTATTTTCTAGTGACTGTCTTTGGGAACTCAAACAGAATCCATTTGTTTCTTTGTTTCTCAGATTCACTTGTATAGGATACCTGTCCACGCCCATTCAGCTTGTAGAGTTTGTCTGTGCCTTTGGATCTCAAGAGAGTCTCCAGTAAGGGAGCACATAGGTGGTCTTGAGTTTTCATCAGTACTTCTAAACCTGTGTCTTTTGATTTTAGCACTCAAAGCCTGTACTTTTATTCTGATATTTGAGAGCCTTGCTCTTACTGCAATTTGAAATTTTTTTTGTTCTCATTAATACACAATCACATGCAGAACATTGTTTACTAGTCTACCCCCTTCACCAAGTCCCCACCAAATCCCAGTTACAGTCGCTGTCTGTCAGCATGTACTAAGATGCTGTAGAATCACTACTTGTCTACTCTGTGTTGTACAGCCCTACTCATGAAAACCCACCCTACACATTATACATGCTAATCCTAATGCCCCCATTCTTTTCCCCCGCCCTTATTACTCCCTTCCCAGAAACCCTACTCATACCCTTTCTCTTTGTTAACTGTTAGTCCACTCTCGTTTTCTGTGAGTCTGCTGCTGTTTTTTCCTTCAGTTTTTCTTTGTTATCATACTCCACACATGAGTGAAATCATTTGGTACATGTATTTCTCCGCCTGGCCTATTTGACTGAGCAAAATACCCTCTAGCTCCATACACGTTATTGCAAAAGATAGGATTGTTTTCTTCTTATGGCTGCTTACTGCACTTTTTAAATTGGATTTCATACTTCTTTCTTGTTTGTAGTTTCACTATGTGCTTTCCCCATTGCTCTCCCGGTTATGAGCAGTAGCTTTGTGTTAATCGATATGTACCTATATCTATCTATCTGCCTGTCTATCTATCTATCAATCAATCAATCATCTTTTTGTCTGCCCATCTGTCCTTGTGTACAAAACAGTTAACCATATAGCCTGTATCACTTTCCTACATTATGCTTCCAAAAATCCTGCAAGGTATCTAGGCTGTAGGGAGAGCAGTGGGTTCACCGAGACACCTGCAGGTCGAGTCGTCCGCGTGTACCTACAAAACAGGAAAAATGGTTGTGCAGAGACTTGAACCCGTGTCTCTATCCTCTGTCCTCTTTCATCTCCTTCTAACTTGCTGTCTGTATTTAGCCACATTCATTGACTAAGTGACTCCTGAGGACCACAAGTATCCTTCCTCTGGGCCAGTTGTCGACAGAAAAGTAAACTTGTTGCTTTGCTCACCACCATGTTTGAAGGGCATCGGCGTGATCAACGCTGATAGGACGGAGGGTCAAATAAAAAGGAAAACCAATTTCTAGACAGCAGCAGTTGGGAGCTAAGAGTGTATTGTGGAGTGACGTATTTATTTGAGTGTCCAAACTTCCCTCTTTAGGTGGTTATTACACCTTCACATTCGTGAACATCATAAAGCCCACTGATTTAAAAGGCCCAGATGCTTATTATTACAGCAACTCAGTTGTTGAGGTGAGAGAAAATTAGAAGTCCGTTGCTGCACCACTAAATCTATGGCTGGGAACTGCTGAAACCAAACAAAAATAATTCACGGTGGCCAGATAGGGCTATTTTCTACTGACTGTCTCTGGGGACTCAAACAGAATCTGTTTGTTTGATTGTTTGTATTTCATTTTCACTCTTGTAGGGTACTTGTCCACACACCTTCGGCTTGTAGTTTGTCTGTGTCCTTGGATCTCAAGTGAGTCTCCTGTAAGTAAGCACGTAGGTGTCTTGAGATTTCATCCCTTCTTTTAACCTTGTGTCTTTTGTTTGCAGCACTCAGATTCTGACCTTTTATTCTGATGATTCAGAGCTGTGCACTTATTGCACTTAAAACAATTTTTTTATCATTAATCTACAATCACGTGAAGAACATTATGTTTACTATACTCCCCCCTTCACCAAGTCCCCCCATAAAACCTCTTCAGTCGCTGTCCATCAGCGTATTTGGATGCTGTAGACCCCTTCACCATGTACCCACCAACAGACCCCGTTACAATCGCTGTCCATCAGCGAGTAGTAAGATGCTATATGATCTCTACTAGTCTTCTCTGTGTTGTACAGTACTCCCCATGCACACCCGACACCACGCATTATACATGCTAATCCTAATGCCCCCATTCTTTGTCCCCACACTTATCCCACCCTTCAGAACCACCCTGCCCAGTCCTTTTCCCTTTGGTAACTTTTAGTCAACTCTCGGGTTCTGTGAGTCTGCTGCTATTTTTTTCCTTCAGTTTTTCTTTGCTGTTATATTCCACACATGAGTGAATTCACTTGGTACTTGTCTTTCTCTGCCTGGCCTATTTCTCTATCTCCATCCACGTCATTGCAAACGGTAGGATTTGTTTTCCTCTTAAGGCTGCTTACTGCACTTTTTAAACTGGATTTCATTCTTCCTTTTTGTCTGTAGTTTACCTATGTGCTTTCACCATTCATCTACTGATTATGAGCAATAGCTTTGTATCAATCGATGTGTATCTGTGTCTTCTATCTAACGGTCTGTCTGTCTATCTATGTATCTATCTAACTATGTATCTATGTATCTATCTATCTATCTTCGTATCATCTATCTATGATGTCTATCATCTATCAATCTATGTCCCTATCTTTCTATCTTTCATCTGTCATCTGTCTACTTATCTGTCTATGAATCAATCATCTTTTTGTCTGCCCATGTATCCTTATCTACAGAACAGTTAACAACATAGCCTATGTCACTTCCCTACATTATGCTCCCAGAAATCTTGTAAGGTAACTAGGCCGTAAGGAGAGCACTGGGTTCACCGAGACACTTGCAGGTCGAGTCAGCCGCGTGTGCTTAGAAAACCATTAAATGGTGTTGCAGGGACTTGAACCCATATCTCTGTCCTCTGTCATCTTTTACCTCCTTCTCGCTTACTCACTGTATTTAGCCACATTCATGGACTAAGTGCTCACTGAAGACCTCAAGTATCCTTCATCTGGGCCTGTTGTCGACAGAAAAGTGTACTTGGTTCTTTGCACACCACCATGTTTGAGGGACATCGGCGTGATCACTGCTGTTAGGTGGAGGAACAAATATAAAGGAACACCTATTTCGAGACAGGAGCAGTTGGGAACAAAGAATGTGTTGTGGAGTGAAGTGTTTATTTGAGGGTCCAAACTTCTGTCTTTAGGTGGTTATTACATCTTCACATTCGTGAACATCATAAAGCCCACTGATTTCAAAAGCCCAGATTCTTATTATCACAGCAACTCAGTTTTTGAGGTGAGAGAAAATGAGAAGTACGTTGCTGCACCACTAAAACTATGCCTGGGCCGTGCTGAAACCAAACAAAAAGAATTCACGGTGGCTAGATAGGGCTTTTTCCTACTGACTCTCCTGGGGACTCAAACAGAATCCATTTGTTTGTTTGTTTCTCAGCTTCACTTGTGTAGGTTACCTGTCCCCACACCTTCAGCTTGTAGTTTGTCTGTGTCCTTGGATCTCAAGTGAGTCTCCTGTAAGTAAGCACGTAGGTGTCTTGAGTTTTCATCCCTTCTTTTAACCCTGTGTCTTTTGTTTGCAGCAATCAGAGCCTGACCTTTTATTCTGAGGATTCAGAACTGTGCCCTTATTGCACTTAAAAATTTTTTTTGTTATCATTGTTCTACAATCACGTGAAGAACATTATGTTTACTATGCTCACCCCTTCAACAAGTCCCCCCCAAAAACCTCTTACTGTCGCAGTCCAACAGCGTAGATGGATGCTGTAGACCACTTCACCATTTCCCCCCCCACAGACACCATTACAGTCACTGTTCATCAGCGGGTAAGATGCTATATGATCTCAACTAGTCTTCTCTGTGTTGTACAGCACTCCTCATGCCCCCTCCGACCCCATGCAATATACATGCTTATCCTAATGCCCCCATTCTTTCTCCCCACCCTTATCCCTCCCTTCAGACAAACCCTGCCCAGTCCTTTTCCCTTTGGTAACTTTTAGACAACTCTCGGGTTCTGTGAGTCTGCTGCTCTTTTTTCTTCAGTTTTTCTTTTTGTTACGCTCTACACATGAGTGAAATCATTTGGTACTTGTCTTTCTCCACCTGGCCCATTTCTCTGAACATTCTACCGTCTAGCTCCATCCACGTCATTGCAAATGGTAGGATTGTTTTCTTCTTATGGCTCCTTACTGCACTTTGTAAACTGGATTTCATTCTTCCTTTTTGTTTGTAGTTTAGCTACGTGCTTTCACCATTCATCACCTGGTTATGAGCAATAGCTTTGTGTCAATCGATATGTATCTGTATCTATCTATCTATCGCTCTGTCTGTATATCTATCTATCTTTCTATATATCATTCGATCTGTCTCTCTATCTATCCTTCTCTGTATTTATCTATCCATCTATCTAGCTTCCTATCAAATATCTATCATGTGTATCATCTATCTATCATCTGTCATCTATATATATGTTTATCTATGAATCAATCATCTTTCTGTCTGCCCATCATCCTTGTGTACAGAATAGTTAACAACATCACCTATGTCACCTCCCTGCATTATGCTTCCAAAAACATTGCAATGTCACTAGGCCGTAGGGAGATCACTGGGCTCCCTGAGACACTTGCAGATTGAGTCAGCTGCGTGTGCTTAGAAAACCAGTAAATGTTGTTGCAGTGACTTGAACCGGTATCTCTGTCCTCTGTCCTCTTTTACCTCCTTCTCGATTGCTAACTGTATTTAGCCACATTCATTGACTAAGTGCTCACTGAAGACCACAAGTATCCTTCCTCTGGGCCTGTTGTAGACAGAAATGTATACTTAATTTTTTACTAACCACCATGTTTGAGGGACGTCGGCGTGATCACCACTGGTAGGTGGAGGGACAAATAAAAAGGAACACCTATTTCTAGACAGGATCATTGGGTAGGAAAGTGTGTGTTGTGGAGAGACGTGTTTGTTTGAGTGTCCAAACTTCCCTCTTTATATGGTTATTACTTCTTTACAATCGTGAACATCATAAAACCCACTGATTTAAAAAGCCCAGACGCATAGTTTTACAGCAATTCATTTGTTGAGGTGAGAAAAAATGTGAAGGACATTGCAGTACCACTAAATCTATACATGGGCACTGTTGAAACCAAACAAAAAGAATTCACGGTGGCTAGATAGGACTATTTTCTAGTGACTGTCTTTGGGAACTCAAACAGAATCCATTTGTTTCTTTGTTTCTCAGATTCACTTGTATAGGATACCTGTCCACGCCCATTCAGCTTGTAGAGTTTGTCTGTGCCTTTGGATCTCAAGAGAGTCTCCAGTAAGGGAGCACATAGGTGTTCTTGAGTTTTCATCAGTACTTCTAAACCTGTGTCTTTTGATTTTAGCACTCAAAGCCTGTACTTTTATTCTGATATTTGAGAGCCTTGCTCTTACTGCAATTTGAAATTTTTTTTGTTCTCATTAATACACAATCACATGCAGAACATTGTTTACTAGTCTACCCCCTTCACCAAGTCCCCACCAAATCCCAGTTACAGTCGCTGTCTGTCAGCATGTACTAAGATGCTGTAGAATCACTACTTGTCTACTCTGTGTTGTACAGCCCTACTCATGAAAACCCACCCTACACATTATACATGCTAATCCTAATGCCCCCATTCTTTTCCCCCGCCCTTATTACTCCCTTCCCAGAAACCCTACTCATACCCTTTCTCTTTGTTAACTGTTAGTCCACTCTCGTTTTCTGTGAGTCTGATGCTGTTTTTTCCTTCAGTTTTTCTTTGTTATCATACTCCACACATGAGTGAAATCATTTGGTACATGTATTTCTCCGCCTGGCCTATTTGACTGAGCAAAATACCCTCTAAGTCTCCATACACGTTATTGCAAAAGATAGGATTGTTTTCTTCTTATGGCTGCTTACTGCACTTTTTAAATTGGATTTCATACTTCTTTCTTGTTTGTAGTTTCACTATGTGCTTTCCCCATTTCTCTCCCGGTTATGAGCAGTAGCTTTGTGTTAATCGATATGTACCTATATCTATCTATCTGCCTGTCTATCTATCTATCAATCAATCAATCATCTTTTTGTCTGCCCATCTGTCCTTGTGTACAAAACAGTTAACCATATAGCCTGTATCACTTTCCTACATTATGCTTCCAAAAATCCTGCAAGGTATCTAGGCTGTAGGGAGAGCAGTGGGTTCACCGAGACACCTGCAGGTCGAGTCGTCCGCGTGTACCTACAAAACAGGAAAAATGGTTGTGCAGAGACTTGAACCCGTGTCTCTATCCTCTGTCATCTTTCATCTCCTTCTAACTTGCTGTCTGTATTTAGCCACATTCATTGACTAAGTGATTCCTGAGGACCACAAGTATCCTTCCTCTGGGCCAGTTGTCGACAGAAAAGTAAACTTGTTGCTTTGCTCACCACCATGTTTGAAGGGCATCGGCGTGATCAACGCTGATAGGACGGAGGGTCAAATAAAAAGGAAAACCAATTTCTAGACAGCAGCAGTTGGGAGCTAAGAGTGTATTGTGGAGTGACGTATTTATTTGAGTGTCCAAACTTCCCTCTTTAGGTGGTTATTACACCTTCACATTCGTGAACATCATAAAGCCCACTGATTTAAAAGGCCCAGATGCTTATTATTACAGCAACTCAGTTGTTGAGGTGAGAGAAAATTAGAAGTCCGTTGCTGCACCACTAAATCTATGGCTGGGAACTGCTGAAACCAAACAAAAATAATTCACGGTGGCCAGATAGGGCTATTTTCTACTGACTGTCTCTGGGGACTCAAACAGAATCTGTTTGTTTGATTGTTTGTATTTCATTTTCACTCTTGTAGGGTACTTGTCCACACACCTTCGGCTTGTAGTTTGTCTGTGTCCTTGGATCTCAAGTGAGTCTCCTGTAAGTAAGCACGTAGGTGTCTTGAGATTTCATCCCTTCTTTTAATCCTGTGTCTTTTGTTTGCAGCACTCAGATTCTGACCTTTTATTCTGATGATTCAGAGCTGTGCACTTATTGCACTTAAAACAATTTTTTTATCATTAATCTACAATCACGTGAAGAACATTATGTTTACTATACTCCCCCCTTCACCAAGTCCCCCCATAAAACCTCTTCAGTCGCTGTCCATCAGCGTATTTGGATGCTGTAGACCCCTTCACCATGTACCCCCCAACAGACCCCGTTACAATCGCTGTCCATCAGCGAGTAGTAAGATGCTATATGATCTCTACTAGTCTTCTCTGTGTTGTACAGTACTCCCCATGCACACCCGACACCACGCATTATACATGCTAATCCTAATGCCCCCATTCTTTGTCCCCACACTTATCCCACCCTTCAGAACCACCCTGCCCAGTCCTTTTCCCTTTGGTAACTTTTAGTCAACTCTCGGGTTCTGTGAGTCTGCTGCTATTTTTTTCCTTCAGTTTTTCTTTGCTGTTATATTCCACACATGAGTGAATTCACTTGGTACTTGTCTTTCTCCGCCTGGCCTATTTCTCTATCTCCATCCACGTCATTGCAAACGGTAGGATTTGTTTTCCTCTTAAGGCTGCTTACTGCACTTTTTAAACTGGATTTCATTCTTCCTTTTTGTCTGTAGTTTACCTATGTGCTTTCACCATTCATCTACTGATTATGAGCAATAGCTTTGTATCAATCGATGTGTATCTGTGTCTTCTATCTAACGGTCTGTCTGTCTATCTATGTATCTATCTAACTATGTATCTATGTATCTATCTATCTATCTTCGTATCATCTATCTATGATGTCTATCATCTATCAATCTATGTCCCTATCTTTCTATCTTTCATCTGTCATCTGTCTACTTATCTGTCTATGAATCAATCATCTTTTTGTCTGCCCATGTATCCTTATCTACAGAACAGTTAACAACATAGCCTATGTCACTTCCCTACATTATGCTCCCAGAAATCTTGTAAGGTAACTAGGCCGTAAGGAGAGCACTGGGTTCACCGAGACACTTGCAGGTCGAGTCAGCCGCGTGTGCTTAGAAAACCATTAAATGGTGTTGCAGGGACTTGAACCCATATCTCTGTCCTCTGTCATCTTTTACCTCCTTCTCGCTTACTCACTGTATTTAGCCACATTCATGGACTAAGTGCTCACTGAAGACCTCAAGTATCCTTCATCTGGGCCTGTTGTCGACAGAAAAGTGTACTTGGTTCTTTGCACACCACCATGTTTGAGGGACATCGGCGTGATCACTGCTGTTAGGTGGAGGAACAAATATAAAGGAACACCTATTTCGAGACAGGAGCAGTTGGGAACAAAGAATGTGTTGTGGAGTGAAGTGTTTATTTGAGGGTCCAAACTTCTGTCTTTAGGTGGTTATTACATCTTCACATTCGTGAACATCATAAAGCCCACTGATTTCAAAAGCCCAGATTCTTATTATCACAGCAACTCAGTTTTTGAGGTGAGAGAAAATGAGAAGTACGTTGCTGCACCACTAAAACTATGCCTGGGCCGTGCTGAAACCAAACAAAAAGAATTCACGGTGGCTAGATAGGGCTTTTTCCTACTGACTCTCCTGGGGACTCAAACAGAATCCATTTGTTTGTTTGTTTCTCAGCTTCACTTGTGTAGGTTACCTGTCCCCACACCTTCAGCTTGTAGTTTGTCTGTGTCCTTGGATCTCAAGTGAGTCTCCTGTAAGTAAGCACGTAGCTGTCTTGAGTTTTCATCCCTTCTTTTAACCCTGTGTCTTTTGTTTGCAGCAATCAGAGCCTGACCTTTTATTCTGAGGATTCAGAACTGTGCCCTTATTGCACTTAAAAATTTTTTTTGTTATCATTGTTCTACAATCACGTGAAGAACATTATGTTTACTATGCTCACCCCTTCAACAAGTCCCCCCCAAAAACCTCTTACTGTCGCAGTCCAACAGCGTAGATGGATGCTGTAGACCACTTCACCATTTCCCCCCCCACAGACACCATTACAGTCACTGTTCATCAGCGGGTAAGATGCTATATGATCTCTACTAGTCTTCTCTGTGTTGTACAGCACTCCTCATGCCCCCTCCGACCCCATGCAATATACATGCTTATCCTAATGCCCCCATTCTTTCTCCCCACACTTATCCCTCCCTTCAGACAAACCGTGCCCAGTCCTTTTCCCTTTGGTAACTTTTAGTCAACTCTCGGGTTCTGTGAGTCTGCTGCTTTTTTTTCTTCAGTTTTTCTTTTTGTTACGCTCTACACATGAGTGAAATCATTTGGTACTTGTCTTTCTCCACCTGGCCCATTTCTCTGAACATTCTACCGTCTAGCTCCATCCACGTCATTGCAAATGGTAGGATTGTTTTCTTCTTATGGCTGCTTACTGCACTTTGTAAACTGGATTTCATTCTTCCTTTTTGTTTGTAGTTTAGCTACGTGCTTTCACCATTCATCCCCTGGTTATGAGCAATAGCTTTGTGTCAATCGATATGTATCTGTATCTATCTATCTATCGCTCTGTCTGTATATCTATCTATCTTTCTATATATCATTCGATCTGTCTCTCTATCTATCCTTCTCTGTATTTATGTATCCATCTATCTAGCTTCCTATCAAATATCTATCATGTGTATCATCTATCTATCATCTGTCATCTATATATATGTTTATCTATGAATCAATCATCTTTCTGTCTGCCCATCATCCTTGTGTACAGAATAGTTAACAACATCACCTATGTCACCTCCCTGCATTATGCTTCCAAAAGCATTGCAATGTCACTAGGCCGTAGGGAGATCACTGGGCTCCCTGAGACACTTGCAGATTGAGTCAGCTGCGTGTGCTTAGAAAACCAGTAAATGTTGTTGCAGTGACTTGAACCGGTATCTCTGTCCTCTGTCCTCTTTTACCTCCTTCTCGATTGCTAACTGTATTTAGCCACATTCATTGACTAAGTGCTCACTGAAGACCACAAGTATCCTTCCTCTGGGCCTGTTGTAGACAGAAAAGTATACTTAATTTTTTACTAACCACCATGTTTGAGGGACGTCGGCGTGATCACCACTGGTAGGTGGAGGGACAAATAAAAAGGAACACCTATTTCTAGACAGGATCATTGGGTAGGAAAGTGTGTGTTGTGGAGAGACGTGTTTGTTTGAGTGTCCAAACTTCCCTCTTTATATGGTTATTACTTCTTTACAATCGTGAACATCATAAAACCCACTGATTTAAAAAGCCCAGACGCATAGTTTTACAGCGATTCATTTGTTGAGGTGAGAAAATATGTGAAGGACATTGCAGTACCACTAAATCTATACATGGGCACTGTTGAAACCAAACAAAAAGAATTCACGGTGGCTAGATAGGACTATTTTCTAGTGACTGTCTTTGGGAACTCAAACAGAATCCATTTGTTTCTTTGTTTCTCAGATTCACTTGTATAGGATACCTGTCCACGCCCATTCAGCTTGTAGAGTTTGTCTGTGCCTTTGGATCTCAAGAGAGTCTCCAGTAAGGGAGCACATAGGTGGTCTTGAGTTTTCATCAGTACTTCTAAACCTGTGTCTTATGATTTTAGCATTCAAAGCCTGTACTTTTATTCTGATATTTGAGAGCCTTGCTCTTACTGCAATTTGAAATTTTTTTTTGTTCTCATTAATACACAATCACATGCAGAACATTGTTTACTAGTCTACCCCCTTCACCAAGTCCCCACCAAATCCCAGTTACAGTCGCTGTCTGTCAGCATGTACTAAGATGCTGTAGAATCACTACTTGTCTACTCTGTGTTGTACAGCCCTACTCATGAAAACCCACCCTACACATTATACATGCTAATCCTAATGCCCCCATTCTTTTCCCCCGCCCTTATTACTCCCTTCCCAGAAACCCTACTCATACCCTTTCTCTTTGTTAACTGTTAGTCCACTCTCGTTTTCTGTGAGTCTGATGCTGTTTTTTCCTTCAGTTTTTCTTTGTTATCATACTCCACACATGAGTGAAATCATTTGGTACATGTATTTCTCCGCCTGGCCTATTTGACTGAGCAAAATACCCTCTAGGCTCCATACACGTTATTGCAAAAGATAGGATTGTTTTCTTCTTATGGCTGCTTACTGCACTTTTTAAATTGGATTTCATACTTCTTTCTTGTTTGTAGTTTCACTATGTGCTTTCCCCATTTCTCTCCCGGTTATGAGCAGTAGCTTTGTGTTAATCGATATGTACCTATATCTATCTATCTGCCTGTCCATCAATCTATCAATCAATCAATCATCTTTTTGTCTGCCCATCTGTCCTTGTGTACAAAACAGTTAACCATATAGCCTGTATCACTTTCCTACATTATGCTTCCAAAAATCCTGCAAGGTATCTAGGCTGTAGGGAGAGCAGTGGGTTCACCGAGACACCTGCAGGTCGAGTCGTCCGCGTGTACCTACAAAACAGGAAAAATGGTTGTGCAGAGACTTGAACCCGTGTCTCTATCCTCTGTCCTCTTTCATCTCCTTCTAACTTGCTGTCTGTATTTAGCCACATTCATTGACTAAGTGATTCCTGAGGACCACAAGTATCCTTCCTCTGGGCCAGTTGTCGACAGAAAAGTAAACTTGTTGCTTTGCTCACCACCATGTTTGAAGGGCATCGGCGTGATCAACGCTGATAGGACGGAGGGTCAAATAAAAAGGAAAACCAATTTCTAGACAGCAGCAGTTGGGAGCTAAGAGTGTATTGTGGAGTGACGTATTTATTTGAGTGTCCAAACTTCCCTCTTTAGGTGGTTATTACACCTTCACATTCGTGAACATCATAAAGCCCACTGATTTAAAAGGCCCAGATGCTTATTATTACAGCAACTCAGTTGTTGAGGTGAGAGAAAATTAGAAGTCCGTTGCTGCACCACTAAATCTATGGCTGGGAACTGCTGAAACCAAACAAAAATAATTCACGGTGGCCAGATAGGGCTATTTTCTACTGACTGTCTCTGGGGACTCAAACAGAATCTGTTTGTTTGATTGTTTGTATTTCATTTTCACTCTTGTAGGGTACTTGTCCACACACCTTCGGCTTGTAGTTTGTCTGTGTCCTTGGATCTCAAGTGAGTCTCCTGTAAGTAAGCACGTAGGTGTCTTGAGATTTCATCCCTTCTTTTAACCCTGTGTCTTTTGTTTGCAGCACTCAGATTCTGACCTTTTATTCTGATGATTCAGAGCTGTGCACTTATTGCACTTAAAACAATTTTTTTATCATTAATCTACAATCACGTGAAGAACATTATGTTTACTATACTCCCCCCTTCACCAAGTCCCCCCATAAAACCTCTTCAGTCGCTGTCCATCAGCGTATTTGGATGCTGTAGACCCCTTCACCATGTACCCCCCAACAGACCCCGTTACAATCGCTGTCCATCAGCGAGTAGTAAGATGCTATATGATCTCTACTAGTCTTCTCTGTGTTGTACAGTACTCAACATGCACACCCGACACCACGCATTATACATGCTAATCCTAATGCCCCCATTCTTTGTCCCCACACTTATCCCACCCTTCAGAACCACCCTGCCCAGTCCTTTTCCCTTTGGTAACTTTTAGTCAACTCTCGGGTTCTGTGAGTCTGCTGCTATTTTTTTCCTTCAGTTTTTCTTTGCTGTTATATTCCACACATGAGTGAATTCACTTGGTACTTGTCTTTCTCCGCCTGGCCTATTTCTCTATCTCCATCCACGTCATTGCAAACGGTAGGATTTGTTTTCCTCTTAAGGCTGCTTACTGCACTTTTTAAACTGGATTTCATTCTTCCTTTTTGTCTGTAGTTTACCTATGTGCTTTCACCATTCATCTACTGATTATGAGCAATAGCTTTGTATCAATCGATGTGTATCTGTGTCTTCTATCTAACGGTCTGTCTGTCTATCTATGTATCTATCTAACTATGTATCTATGTATCTATCTATCTATCTTCGTATCATCTATCTATGATGTCTATCATCTATCAATCTATGTCCCTATCTTTCTATCTTTCATCTGTCATCTGTCTACTTATCTGTCTATGAATCAATCATCTTTTTGTCTGCCCATCTATCCTTATCTACAGAACAGTTAACAACATAGCCTATGTCACTTCCCTACATTATGCTCCCAGAAATCTTGTAAGGTAACTAGGCCGTAAGGAGAGCACTGGGTTCACCGAGACACTTGCAGGTCGAGTCAGCCGCGTGTGCTTAGAAAACCATTAAATGGTGTTGCAGGGACTTGAACCCATATCTCTGTCCTCTGTCATCTTTTACCTCCTTCTCGCTTACTCACTGTATTTAGCCACATTCATGGACTAAGTGCTCACTGAAGACCTCAAGTATCCTTCATCTGGGCCTGTTGTCGACAGAAAAGTGTACTTGGTTCTTTGCACACCACCATGTTTGAGGGACATCGGCGTGATCACTGCTGTTAGGTGGAGGAACAAATATAAAGGAACACCTATTTCGAGACAGGAGCAGTTGGGAACAAAGAATGTGTTGTGGAGTGAAGTGTTTATTTGAGGGTCCAAACTTCTGTCTTTAGGTGGTTATTACATCTTCACATTCGTGAACATCATAAAGCCCACTGATTTCAAAAGCCCAGATTCTTATTATCACAGCAACTCAGTTTTTGAGGTGAGAGAAAATGAGAAGTACGTTGCTGCACCACTAAAACTATGCCTGGGCCGTGCTGAAACCAAACAAAAAGAATTCACGGTGGCTAGATAGGGCTTTTTCCTACTGACTCTCCTGGGGACTCAAACAGAATCCATTTGTTTGTTTGTTTCTCAGCTTCACTTGTGTAGGTTACCTGTCCCCACACCTTCAGCTTGTAGTTTGTCTGTGTCCTTGGATCTCAAGTGAGTCTCCTGTATGTAAGCACGTAGCTGTCTTGAGTTTTCATCCCTTCTTTTAACCCTGTGTCTTTTGTTTGCAGCAATCAGAGCCTGACCTTTTATTCTGAGGATTCAGAACTGTGCCCTTAATGCACTTAAAAAATTTTTTTTGTTATCATTGTTCTACAATCACGTGAAGAACATTATGTTTACTATGCTCCCCCCTTCAACAAGTCCCCCCCCAAAACCTCTTACTGTCGCAGTACAACAGCGTAGATGGATGCTGTAGACCACTTCACCATTTCCCCCCCCACAGACACCATTACAGTCACTGTTCATCAGCGGGTAAGATGCTATATGATCTCTACTAGTCTTCTCTGTGTTGTACAGCACTCCTCATGCCCCCTCCGACCCCATGCAATATACATGCTTATCCTAATGCCCCCATACTTTCTCCCCACACTTATCCCTCCCTTCAGACAAACCCTGCCCAGTCCTTTTCCCTTTGGTAACTTTTAGTCAACTCTCGGGTTCTGTGAGTCTGCTGCTTTTTTTTCTTCAGTTTTTCTTTTTGTTACGCTCTACACATGAGTGAAATCATTTGGTACTTGTCTTTCTTCACCTGGCCCATTTCTCTGAACATTCTACCGTCTAGCTCCATCCACGTCATTGCAAATGGTAGGATTGTTTTCTTCTTATGGCTCCTTACTGCACTTTGTAAACAGGATTTCATTCTTCCTTTTTGTTTGTAGTTTAGCTACGTGCTTTCACCATTCATCACCTGGTTATGAGCAATAGCTTTGTGTCAATCGATATGTATCTGTATCTATCTATCTATCACTCTGTCCGTATATCTATCTATCTTTCTATATATCATTCTATCTATCTCTCTATCTATCCTTCTCTGTATTTATCTATCCATCTATCTAGCTTCCTATCATATATCTATCATGTGTATCATCTATCTATCTATCATCTGTCATCTATATATATGTCTATCTATGAATCAATCATCTTTCTGTCTGCCCATCATCCTTGTGTACAGAATAGTTAACAACATCACCTAGGTCACCTCCCTGCATTATGCTTCCAAAAACATTGCAATGTCACTAGGCCGTAGGGAGATCACTGGGCTCCCTGAGACACTTGCAGATTGAGTCAGCTGCGTGTGCTTAGAAAACCAGTAAATGTTGTTGCAGTGACTTGAACCCGTATCTCTGTCCTCTGTCCTCTTTTACCTCCTTCTCGATTGCTAACTGTATTTAGCCACATTCATTGACTAAGTGCTCACTGAAGACCACAAGTATCCTTCCTCTGGGCCTGTTGTAGACAGAAAAGTATATTTAATTTTTTACTAACCACCATGTTTGAGGGACGTCGGCGTGATCACCACTGGTAGGTGGAGGGACAAATAAAAAGGAACACCTATTTCTAGACAGGATCATTTGGTAGGAAAGTGTGTGTTGTGGAGAGACGTGTTTGTTTGAGTGTCCAAACTTCCCTCTTTATATGGTTATTACTTCTTTACAATCGTGAACATCATAAAACCCACTGATTTAAAAAGCCCAGACGCATAGTTTTACAGCAATTCATTTGTTTAGGTGAGAAAAAATGTGAAGGACATTGCAGTACCACTAAATCTATACATGGGCACTGTTGAAACCAAACAAAAAGAATTCACGGTGGCTAGATAGGACTATTTTCTAGTGACTGTCTTTGGGAACTCAAACAGAATCCATTTGTTTCTTTGTTTCTCAGATTCACTTGTATAGGATACCTGTCCACGCCCATTCAGCTTGTAGAGTTTGTCTGTGCCTTTGGATCTCAAGAGAGTCTCCAGTAAGGGAGCACATAGGTGGTCTTGAGTTTTCATCAGTACTTCTAAACCTGTGTCTTTTGATTTTAGCACTCAAAGCCTGTACTTTTATTCTGATATTTGAGAGCCTTGCTCTTACTGCAATTTGAAATTTTTTTTGTTCTCATTAATACACAATCACATGCAGAACATTGTTTACTAGTCTACCCCCTTCACCAAGTCCCCACCAAATCCCAGTTACAGTCGTTGTCTGTCAGCATGTACTAAGATGCTGTAGATTCACTACTTGTCTACTCTGTGTTGTACAGCCCTACTCATGAAAACCCACCCTACACATTATACATGCTAATCCTAATGCCCCCATTCTTTTCCCCCGCCCTTATTACTCCCTTCCCAGAAACCCTACTCATACCCTTTCTCTTTGTTAACTGTTAGTCCACTCTCGTTTTCTGTGAGTCTGATGCTGTTTTTTCCTCCAGTTTTTCTTTGTTATCATACTCCACACATGAGTGAAATCATTTGGTACATGTATTTCTCCGCCTGGCCTATTTGACTGAGCAAAATACCCTCTAGGCTCCATACACGTTATTGCAAAAGATAGGATTGTTTTCTTCTTATGGCTGCTTACTGCACTTTTTAAATTGGATTTCATACTTCTTTCTTGTTTGTAGTTTCACTATGTGCTTTCCCCATTTCTCTCCCGGTTATGAGCAGTAGCTTTGTGTTAATCGATATGTACCTATATCTATCTATCTGCCTGTCCATCAATCTATCAATCAATCAATCATCTTTTTGTCTGCCCATCTGTCCTTGTGTACAAAACAGTTAACCATATAGCCTGTATCACTTTCCTACATTATGCTTCCAAAAATCCTGCAAGGTATCTAGGCTGTAGGGAGAGCAGTGGGTTCACCGAGACACCTGCAGGTCGAGTCGTCCGCGTGTACCTACAAAACAGGAAAAATGGTTGTGCAGAGACTTGAACCCGTGTCTCTATCCTCTGTCCTCTTTCATCTCCTTCTAACTTGCTGTCTGTATTTAGCCACATTCATTGACTAAGTGATTCCTGAGGACCACAAGTATCCTTCCTCTGGGCCAGTTGTCGACAGAAAAGTAAACTTGTTGCTTTGCTCACCACCATGTTTGAGGGGCATCGGCGTGATCAACGCTGATAGGACGGAGGGTCAAATAAAAAGGAAAACCAATTTCTAGACAGCAGCAGTTGGGAGCTAAGAGTGTATTGTGGAGTGACTTATTTATTTGAGTGTCCAAACTTCCCTCTTTAGGTGGTTATTACACCTTCACATTCGTGAACATCATAAAGCCCACTGATTTAAAAGGCCCAGATGCTTATTATTACAGCAACTCAGTTGTTGAGGTGAGAGAAAATTAGAAGTCCGTTGCTGCACCACTAAATCTATGGCTGGGAACTGCTGAAACCAAACAAAAATAATTCACGGTGGCCAGATAGGGCTATTTTCTACTGACTGTCTCTGGGGACTCAAACAGAATCTGTTTGTTTGATTGTTTGTATTTCATTTTCACTCTTGTAGGGTACTTGTCCACACACCTTCGGCTTGTAGTTTGTCTGTGTCCTTGGATCTCAAGTGAGTCTCCTGTAAGTAAGCACGTAGGTGTCTTGAGATTTCATCCCTTCTTTTAACCCTGTGTCTTTTGTTTGCAGCACTCAGATTCTGACCTTTTATTCTGATGATTCAGAGCTGTGCACTTATTGCACTTAAAACAATTTTTTTATCATTAATCTACAATCACGTGAAGAACATTATGTTTACTATACTCCCCCCTTCACCAAGTCCCCCCATAAAACCTCTTCAGTCGCTGTCCATCAGCGTATTTGGATGCTGTAGACCCCTTCACCATGTACCCCCCAACAGACCCCGTTACAATCGCTGTCCATCAGCGAGTAGTAAGATGCTATATGATCTCTACTAGTCTTCTCTGTGTTGTACAGTACTCCCCATGCACACCCGACACCACGCATTATACATGCTAATCCTAATGCCCCCATTCTTTGTCCCCACACTTATCCCACCCTTCAGAACCACCCTGCCCAGTCCTTTTCCCTTTGGTAACTTTTAGTCAACTCTCGGGTTCTGTGAGTCTGCTGCTATTTTTTTCCTTCAGTTTTTCTTTGCTGTTATATTCCACACATGAGTGAATTCACTTGGTACTTGTCTTTCTCCGCCTGGCCTATTTCTCTATCTCCATCCACGTCATTGCAAACGGTAGGATTTGTTTTCCTCTTAAGGCTGCTTACTGCACTTTTTAAACTGGATTTCATTCTTCCTTTTTGTCTGTAGTTTACCTATGTGCTTTCACCATTCATCTACTGATTATGAGCAATAGCTTTGTATCAATCGATGTGTATCTGTGTCTTCTATCTAACGGTCTGTCTGTCTATCTATGTATCTATCTAACTATGTATCTATGTATCTATCTATCTATCTTCGTATCATCTATCTATGATGTCTATCATCTATCAATCTATGTCCCTATCTTTCTATCTTTCATCTGTCATCTGTCTACTTATCTGTCTATGAATCAATCATCTTTTTGTCTGCCCATCTATCCTTATCTACAGAACAGTTAACAACATAGCCTATGTCACTTCCCTACATTATGCTCCCAGAAATCTTGTAAGGTAACTAGGCCGTAAGGAGAGCACTGGGTTCACCGAGACACTTGCAGGTCGAGTCAGCCGCGTGTGCTTAGGAAACCATTAAATGGTGTTGCAGGGACTTGAACCCATATCTCTGTCCTCTGTCATCTTTTACCTCCTTCTCGCTTACTCACTGTATTTAGCCACATTCATGGACTAAGTGCTCACTGAAGACCTCAAGTATCCTTCATCTGGGCCTGTTGTCGACAGAAAAGTGTACTTGGTTCTTTGCACACCACCATGTTTGAGGGACATCGGCGTGATCACTGCTGTTAGGTGGAGGAACAAATATAAAGGAACACCTATTTCGAGACAGGAGCAGTTGGGAACAAAGAATGTGTTGTGGAGTGAAGTGTTTATTTGAGGGTCCAAACTTCTGTCTTTAGGTGGTTATTACATCTTCACATTCGTGAACATCATAAAGCCCACTGATTTCAAAAGCCCAGATTCTTATTATCACAGCAACTCAGTTTTTGAGGTGAGAGAAAATGAGAAGTACGTTGCTGCACCACTAAAACTATGCCTGGGCCGTGCTGAAACCAAACAAAAAGAATTCACGGTGGCTAGATAGGGCTTTTTCCTACTGACTCTCCTGGGGACTCAAACAGAATCCATTTGTTTGTTTGTTTCTCAGCTTCACTTGTGTAGGTTACCTGTCCCCACACCTTCAGCTTGTAGTTTGTCTGTGTCCTTGGATCTCAAGTGAGTCTCCTGTATGTAAGCACGTAGCTGTCTTGAGTTTTCATCCCTTCTTTTAACCCTGTGTCTTTTGTTTGCAGCAATCAGAGCCTGACCTTTTATTCTGAGGATTCAGAACTGTGCCCTTAATGCACTTAAAAAATTTTTTTTGTTATCATTGTTCTACAATCACGTGAAGAACATTATGTTTACTATGCTCCCCCCTTCAACAAGTCCCCCCCCAAAACCTCTTACTGTCGCAGTACAACAGCGTAGATGGATGCTGTAGACCACTTCACCATTTCCCCCCCCACAGACACCATTACAGTCACTGTTCATCAGCGGGTAAGATGCTATATGATCTCTACTAGTCTTCTCTGTGTTGTACAGCACTCCTCATGCCCCCTCCGACCCCATGCAATATACATGCTTATCCTAATGCCCCCATACTTTCTCCCCACACTTATCCCTCCCTTCAGACAAACCCTGCCCAGTCCTTTTCCCTTTGGTAACTTTTAGTCAACTCTCGGGTTCTGTGAGTCTGCTGCTTTTTTTTCTTCAGTTTTTCTTTTTGTTACGCTCTACACATGAGTGAAATCATTTGGTACTTGTCTTTCTTCACCTGGCCCATTTCTCTGAACATTCTACCGTCTAGCTCCATCCACGTCATTGCAAATGGTAGGATTGTTTTCTTCTTATGGCTCCTTACTGCACTTTGTAAACAGGATTTCATTCTTACTTTTTGTTTGTAGTTTAGCTACGTGCTTTCACCATTCATCACCTGGTTATGAGCAATAGCTTTGTGTCAATCGATATGTATCTGTATCTATCTATCTATCACTCTGTCCGTATATCTATCTATCTTTCTATATATCATTCTATCTATCTCTCTATCTATCCTTCTCTGTATTTATCTATCCATCTATCTAGCTTCCTATCATATATCTATCATGTGTATCATCTATCTATCTATCATCTGTCATCTATATATATGTCTATCTATGAATCAATCATCTTTCTGTCTGCCCATCATCCTTGTGTACAGAATAGTTAACAACATCACCTAGGTCACCTCCCTGCATTATGCTTCCAAAAACATTGCAATGTCACTAGGCCGTAGGGAGATCACTGGGCTCCCTGAGACACTTGCAGATTGAGTCAGCTGCGTGTGCTTAGAAAACCAGTAAATGTTGTTGCAGTGACTTGAACCCGTATCTCTGTCCTCTGTCCTCTTTTACCTCCTTCTCGATTGCTAACTGTATTTAGCCACATTCATTGACTAAGTGCTCACTGAAGACCACAAGTATCCTTCCTCTGGGCCTGTTGTAGACAGAAAAGTATATTTAATTTTTTACTAACCACCATGTTTGAGGGACGTCGGCGTGATCACCACTGGTAGGTGGAGGGACAAATAAAAAGGAACACCTATTTCTAGACAGGATCATTTGGTAGGAAAGTGTGTGTTGTGGAGAGACGTGTTTGTTTGAGTGTCCAAACTTCCCTCTTTATATGGTTATTACTTCTTTACAATCGTGAACATCATAAAACCCACTGATTTAAAAAGCCCAGACGCATAGTTTTACAGCAATTCATTTGTTTAGGTGAGAAAAAATGTGAAGGACATTGCAGTACCACTAAATCTATACATGGGCACTGTTGAAACCAAACAAAAAGAATTCACGGTGGCTAGATAGGACTATTTTCTAGTGACTGTCTTTGGGAACTCAAACAGAATCCATTTGTTTCTTTGTTTCTCAGATTCACTTGTATAGGATACCTGTCCACGCCCATTCAGCTTGTAGAGTTTGTCTGTGCCTTTGGATCTCAAGAGAGTCTCCAGTAAGGGAGCACATAGGTGGTCTTGAGTTTTCATCAGTACTTCTAAACCTGTGTCTTTTGATTTTAGCACTCAAAGCCTGTACTTTTATTCTGATATTTGAGAGCCTTGCTCTTACTGCAATTTGAAATTTTTTTTGTTCTCATTAATACACAATCACATGCAGAACATTGTTTACTAGTCTACCCCCTTCACCAAGTCCCCACCAAATCCCAGTTACAGTCGTTGTCTGTCAGCATGTACTAAGATGCTGTAGAATCACTACTTGTCTACTCTGTGTTGTACAGCCCTACTCATGAAAACCCACCCTACACATTATACATGCTAATCCTAATGCCCCCATTCTTTTCCCCCGCCCTTATTACTCCCTTCCCAGAAACCCTACTCATACCCTTTCTCTTTGTTAACTGTTAGTCCACTCTCGTTTTCTGTGAGTCTGCTGCTGTTTTTTCCTCCAGTTTTTCTTTGTTATCATACTCCACACATGAGTGAAATCATTTGGTACATGTATTTCTCCGCCTGGCCTATTTGACTGAACAAAATACCCTCTAGGCTCCATACACGTTATTGCAAAAGATAGGATTGTTTTCTTCTTATGGCTGCTTACTGCACTTTTTAAATTGGATTTCATACTTCTTTCTTGTTTGTAGTTTCACTATGTGCTTTCCCCATTGCTCTCCCGGTTATGAGCAGTAGCTTTGTGTTAATCGATATGTACCTATATCTATCTATCTGCCTGTCTATCTATCTATCAATCAATCAATCATCTTTTTGTCTGCCCATCTGTCCTTGTGTACAAAACAGTTAACCATATAGCCTGTATCACTTTCCTACATTATGCTTCCAAAAATCCTGCAAGGTATCTAGGCTGTAGGGAGAGCAGTGGGTTCACCGAGACACCTGCAGGTCGAGTCGTCCGCGTGTACCTACAAAACAGGAAAAATGGTTGTGCAGAGACTTGAACCCGTGTCTCTATCCTCTGTCCTCTTTCATCTCCTTCTAACTTGCTGTCTGTATTTAGCCACATTCATTGACTAAGTGATTCCTGAGGACCACAAGTATCCTTCCTCTGGGCCAGTTGTCGACAGAAAAGTAAACTTGTTGCTTTGCTCACCACCATGTTTGAGGGGCATCGGCGTGATCAACGCTGATAGGACGGAGGGTCAAATAAAAAGGAAAACCAATTTCTAGACAGCAGCAGTTGGGAGCTAAGAGTGTATTGTGGAGTGACGTATTTATTTGAGTGTCCAAACTTCCCTCTTTAGGTGGTTATTACACCTTCACATTCGTGAACATCATAAAGCCCACTGATTTAAAAGGCCCAGATGCTTATTATTACAGCAACTCAGTTGTTGAGGTGAGAGAAAATTAGAAGTCCGTTGCTGCACCACTAAATCTATGGCTGGGAACTGCTGAAACCAAACAAAAATAATTCACGGTGGCCAGATAGGGCTATTTTCTACTGACTGTCTCTGGGGACTCAAACAGAATCTGTTTGTTTGATTGTTTGTATTTCAGTTTCACTCTTGTAGGGTACTTGTCCACACACCTTCGGCTTGTAGTTTGTCTGTGTCCTTGGATCTCAAGTGAGTCTCCTGTAAGTAAGCACGTAGGTGTCTTGAGATTTCATCCCTTCGTTTAACCCTGTGTCTTTTGTTTGCAGCACTCAGATTCTGACCTTTTATTCTGATGATTCAGAGCTGTGCACTTATTGCACTTAAAACAATTTTTTTATCATTAATCTACAATCACGTGAAGAACATTATGTTTACTATACTCCCCCCTTCACCAAGTCCCCCCATAAAACCTCTTCAGTCGCTGTCCATCAGCGTATTTGGATGCTGTAGACCCCTTCACCATGTACCCCCCAACAGACCCCGTTACAATCGCTGTCCATCAGCGAGTAGTAAGATGCTATATGATCTCTACTAGTCTTCTCTGTGTTGTACAGTACTCCCCATGCACACCCGACACCACGCATTATACATGCTAATCCTAATGCCCCCATTCTTTGTCCCCACACTTATCCCACCCTTCAGAACCACCCTGCCCAGTCCTTTTCCCTTTGGTAACTTTTAGTCAACTCTCGGGTTCTGTGAGTCTGCTGCTATTTTTTTCCTTCAGTTTTTCTTTGCTGTTATATTCCACACATGAGTGAATTCACTTGGTACTTGTCTTTCTCCGCCTGGCCTATTTCTCTATCTCCATCCACGTCATTGCAAACGGTAGGATTTGTTTTCTTCTTAAGGCTGCTTACTGCACTTTTTAAACTGGATTTCATTCTTCCTTTTTGTCTGTAGTTTACCTATGTGCTTTCACCATTCATCTACTGATTATGAGCAATAGCTTTGTATCAATCGATGTGTATCTGTGTCTTCTATCTAACGGTCTGTCTGTCTATCTATGTATCTGTCTAACTATGTATCTATGTATCTATCTATCTATCTTCGTATCATCTATCTATGATGTCTATCATCTATCAATCTATGTCCCTATCTTTCTATCTTTCATCTGTCATCTGTCTACTTATCTGTCTATGAATCAATCATCTTTTTGTCTGCCCATCTATCCTTATCTACAGAACAGTTAACAACATAGCCTATGTCACTTCCCTACATTATGCTCCCAGAAATCTTGTAAGGTAACTAGGCCGTAAGGAGAGCACTGGGTTCACCGAGACACTTGCAGGTCGAGTCAGCCGCGTGTGCTTAGGAAACCATTAAATGGTGTTGCAGGGACTTGAACCCATATCTCTGTCCTCTGTCATCTTTTACCTCCTTCTCGCTTACTCACTGTATTTAGCCACATTCATGGACTAAGTGCTCACTGAAGACCTCAAGTATCCTTCATCTGGGCCTGTTGTCGACAGAAAAGTGTACTTGGTTCTTTGCACACCACCATGTTTGAGGGACATCGGCGTGATCACTGCTGTTAGGTGGAGGAACAAATATAAAGGAACACCTATTTCGAGACAGGAGCAGTTGGGAACAAAGAATGTGTTGTGGAGTGAAGTGTTTATTTGAGGGTCCAAACTTCTGTCTTTAGGTGGTTATTACATCTTCACATTCGTGAACATCATAAAGCCCACTGATTTCAAAAGCCCAGATTCTTATTATCACAGCAACTCAGTTTTTGAGGTGAGAGAAAATGAGAAGTACGTTGCTGCACCACTAAAACTATGCCTGGGCCGTGCTGAAACCAAACAAAAAGAATTCACGGTGGCTAGATAGGGCTTTTTCCTACTGACTCTCCTGGGGACTCAAACAGAATCCATTTGTTTGTTTGTTTCTCAGCTTCACTTGTGTAGGTTACCTGTCCCCACACCTTCAGCTTGTAGTTTGTCTGTGTCCTTGGATCTCAAGTGAGTCTCCTGTATGTAAGCACGTAGCTGTCTTGAGTTTTCATCCCTTCTTTTAACCCTGTGTCTTTTGTTTGCAGCAATCAGAGCCTGACCTTTTATTCTGAGGATTCAGAACTGTGCCCTTAATGCACTTAAAAAATTTTTTTTGTTATCATTGTTCTACAATCACGTGAAGAACATTATGTTTACTATGCTCCCCCCTTCAACAAGTCCCCCCCCAAAACCTCTTACTGTCGCAGTACAACAGCGTAGATGGATGCTGTAGACCACTTCACCATTTCCCCCCCCACAGACACCATTACAGTCACTGTTCATCAGCGGGTAAGATGCTATATGATCTCTACTAGTCTTCTCTGTGTTGTACAGCACTCCTCATGCCCCCTCCGACCCCATGCAATATACATGCTTATCCTAATGCCCCCATACTTTCTCCCCACACTTATCCCTCCCTTCAGACAAACCCTGCCCAGTCCTTTTCCCTTTGGTAACTTTTAGTCAACTCTCGGGTTCTGTGAGTCTGCTGCTTTTTTTTCTTCAGTTTTTCTTTTTGTTACGCTCTACACATGAGTGAAATCATTTGGTACTTGTCTTTCTTCACCTGGCCCATTTCTCTGAACATTCTACCGTCTAGCTCCATCCACGTCATTGCAAATGGTAGGATTGTTTTCTTCTTATGGCTCCTTACTGCACTTTGTAAACAGGATTTCATTCTTACTTTTTGTTTGTAGTTTAGCTACGTGCTTTCACCATTCATCACCTGGTTATGAGCAATAGCTTTGTGTCAATCGATATGTATCTGTATTTATCTATCTATCACTCTGTCCGTATATCTATCTATCTTTCTATATATCATTCTATCTATCTCTCTATCTATCCTTCTCTGTATTTATCTATCCATCTATCTAGCTTCCTATCATATATCTATCATGTGTATCATCTATCTATCTATCATCTGTCATCTATATATATGTCTATCTATGAATCAATCATCTTTCTGTCTGCCCATCATCCTTGTGTACAGAATAGTTAACAACATCACCTAGGTCACCTCCCTGCATTATGCTTCCAAAAACATTGCAATGTCACTAGGCCGTAGGGAGATCACTGGGCTCCCTGAGACACTTGCAGATTGAGTCAGCTGCGTGTGCTTAGAAAACCAGTAAATGTTGTTGCAGTGACTTGAACCCGTATCTCTGTCCTCTGTCCTCTTTTACCTCCTTCTCGATTGCTAACTGTATTTAGCCACATTCATTGACTAAGTGCTCACTGAAGACCACAAGTATCCTTCCTCTGGGCCTGTTGTAGACAGAAAAGTATATTTAATTTTTTACTAACCACCATGTTTGAGGGACGTCGGCGTGATCACCACTGGTAGGTGGAGGGACAAATAAAAAGGAACACCTATTTCTAGACAGGATCATTTGGTAGGAAAGTGTGTGTTGTGGAGAGACGTGTTTGTTTGAGTGTCCAAACTTCCCTCTTTATATGGTTATTACTTCTTTACAATCGTGAACATCATAAAACCCACTGATTTAAAAAGCCCAGACGCATAGTTTTACAGCAATTCATTTGTTGAGGTGAGAAAAAATGTGAAGGACATTGCAGTACCACTAAATCTATACATGGGCACTGTTGAAACCAAACAAAAAGAATTCACGGTGGCTAGATAGGACTATTTTCTAGTGACTGTCTTTGGGAACTCAAACAGAATCCATTTGTTTCTTTGTTTCTCAGATTCACTTGTATAGGATACCTGTCCACGCCCATTCAGCTTGTAGAGTTTGTCTGTGCCTTTGGATCTCAAGAGAGTCTCCAGTAAGGGAGCACATAGGTGGTCTTGAGTTTTCATCAGTACTTCTAAACCTGTGTCTTTTGATTTTAGCACTCAAAGCCTGTACTTTTATTCTGATATTTGAGAGCCTTGCTCTTACTGCAATTTGAAATTTTTTTTGTTCTCATTAATACACAATCACATGCAGAACATTGTTTACTAGTCTACCCCCTTCACCAAGTCCCCACCAAATCCCAGTTACAGTCGTTGTCTGTCAGCATGTACTAAGATGCTGTAGAATCACTACTTGTCTACTCTGTGTTGTACAGCCCTACTCATGAAAACCCACCCTACACATTATACATGCTAATCCTAATGCCCCCATTCTTTTCCCCCGCCCTTATTACTCCCTTCCCAGAAACCCTACTCATACCCTTTCTCTTTGTTAACTGTTAGTCCACTCTCGTTTTCTGTGAGTCTGCTGCTGTTTTTTCCTCCAGTTTTTCTTTGTTATCATACTCCACACATGAGTGAAATCATTTGGTACATGTATTTCTCCGCCTGGCCTATTTGACTGAACAAAATACCCTCTAGGCTCCATACACGTTATTGCAAAAGATAGGATTGTTTTCTTCTTATGGCTGCTTACTGCACTTTTTAAATTGGATTTCATACTTCTTTCTTGTTTGTAGTTTCACTATGTGCTTTCCCCATTGCTCTCCCGGTTATGAGCAGTAGCTTTGTGTTAATCGATATGTACCTATATCTATCTATCTGCCTGTCTATCTATCTATCAATCAATCAATCATCTTTTTGTCTGCCCATCTGTCCTTGTGTACAAAACAGTTAACCATATAGCCTGTATCACTTTCCTACATTATGCTTCCAAAAATCCTGCAAGGTATCTAGGCTGTAGGGAGAGCAGTGGGTTCACCGAGACACCTGCAGGTCGAGTCGTCCGCGTGTACCTACAAAACAGGAAAAATGGTTGTGCAGAGACTTGAACCCGTGTCTCTATCCTCTGTCCTCTTTCATCTCCTTCTAACTTGCTGTCTGTATTTAGCCACATTCATTGACTAAGTGATTCCTGAGGACCACAAGTATCCTTCCTCTGGGCCAGTTGTCGACAGAAAAGTAAACTTGTTGCTTTGCTCACCACCATGTTTGAGGGGCATCGGCGTGATCAACGCTGATAGGACGGAGGGTCAAATAAAAAGGAAAACCAATTTCTAGACAGCAGCAGTTGGGAGCTAAGAGTGTATTGTGGAGTGACGTATTTATTTGAGTGTCCAAACTTCCCTCTTTAGGTGGTTATTACACCTTCACATTCGTGAACATCATAAAGCCCACTGATTTAAAAGGCCCAGATGCTTATTATTACAGCAACTCAGTTGTTGAGGTGAGAGAAAATTAGAAGTCCGTTGCTGCACCACTAAATCTATGGCTGGGAACTGCTGAAACCAAACAAAAATAATTCACGGTGGCCAGATAGGGCTATTTTCTACTGACTGTCTCTGGGGACTCAAACAGAATCTGTTTGTTTGATTGTTTGTATTTCAGTTTCACTCTTGTAGGGTACTTGTCCACACACCTTCGGCTTGTAGTTTGTCTGTGTCCTTGGATCTCAAGTGAGTCTCCTGTAAGTAAGCACGTAGGTGTCTTGAGATTTCATCCCTTCGTTTAACCCTGTGTCTTTTGTTTGCAGCACTCAGATTCTGACCTTTTATTCTGATGATTCAGAGCTGTGCACTTATTGCACTTAAAACAATTTTTTTATCATTAATCTACAATCACGTGAAGAACATTATGTTTACTATACTCCCCCCTTCACCAAGTCCCCCCATAAAACCTCTTCAGTCGCTGTCCATCAGCGTATTTGGATGCTGTAGACCCCTTCACCATGTACCCCCCAACAGACCCCGTTACAATCGCTGTCCATCAGCGAGTAGTAAGATGCTATATGATCTCTACTAGTCTTCTCTGTGTTGTACAGTACTCCCCATGCACACCCGACACCACGCATTATACATGCTAATCCTAATGCCCCCATTCTTTGTCCCCACACTTATCCCACCCTTCAGAACCACCCTGCCCAGTCCTTTTCCCTTTGGTAACTTTTAGTCAACTCTCGGGTTCTGTGAGTCTGCTGCTATTTTTTTCCTTCAGTTTTTCTTTGCTGTTATATTCCACACATGAGTGAATTCACTTGGTACTTGTCTTTCTCCGCCTGGCCTAGTTCTCTATCTCCATCCACGTCATTGCAAACGGTAGGATTTGTTTTCTTCTTAAGGCTGCTTACTGCACTTTTTAAACTGGATTTCATTCTTCCTTTTTGTCTGTAGTTTACCTATGTGCTTTCACCATTCATCTACTGATTATGAGCAATAGCTTTGTATCAATCGATGTGTATCTGTGTCTTCTATCTAACGGTCTGTCTGTCTATCTATGTATCTATCTAACTATGTATCTATGTATCTATCTATCTATCTTCGTATCATCTATCTATGATGTCTATCATCTATCAATCTATGTCCCTATCTTTCTATCTTTCATCTGTCATCTGTCTACTTATCTGTCTATGAATCAATCATCTTTTTGTCTGCCCATGTATCCTTATCTACAGAACAGTTAACAACATAGCCTATGTCACTTCCCTACATTATGCTCCCAGAAATCTTGTAAGGTAACTAGGCCGTAAGGAGAGCACTGGGTTCACCGAGACACTTGCAGGTCGAGTCAGCCGCGTGTGCTTAGAAAACCATTAAATGGTGTTGCAGGGACTTGAACCCATATCTCTGTCCTCTGTCATCTTTTACCTCCTTCTCGCTTACTCACTGTATTTAGCCACATTCATGGACTAAGTGCTCACTGAAGACCTCAAGTATCCTTCATCTGGGCCTGTTGTCGACAGAAAAGTGTACTTGGTTCTTTGCACACCACCATGTTTGAGGGACATCGGCGTGATCACTGCTGTTAGGTGGAGGAACAAATATAAAGGAACACCTATTTCGAGACAGGAGCAGTTGGGAACAAAGAATGTGTTGTGGAGTGAAGTGTTTATTTGAGGGTCCAAACTTCTGTCTTTAGGTGGTTATTACATCTTCACATTCGTGAACATCATAAAGCCCACTGATTTCAAAAGCCCAGATTCTTATTATCACAGCAACTCAGTTTTTGAGGTGAGAGAAAATGAGAAGTACGTTGCTGCACCACTAAAACTATGCCTGGGCCGTGCTGAAACCAAACAAAAAGAATTCACGGTGGCTAGATAGGGCTTTTTCCTACTGACTCTCCTGGGGACTCAAACAGAATCCATTTGTTTGTTTGTTTCTCAGCTTCACTTGTGTAGGTTACCTGTCCCCACACCTTCAGCTTGTAGTTTGTCTGTGTCCTTGGATCTCAAGTGAGTCTCCTGTAAGTAAGCACGTAGGTGTCTTGAGTTTTCATCCCTTCTTTTAACCCTGTGTCTTTTGTTTGCAGCAATCAGAGCCTGACCTTTTATTCTGAGGATTCAGAACTGTGCCCTTATTGCACTTAAAAAATTTTTTTTGTTATCATTGTTCTACAATCACGTGAAGAACATTATGTTTACTATGCTCCCCCCTTCAACAAGTCCCCCCCCAAAACCTCTTACTGTCGCAGTCCAACAGCGTAGATGGATGCTGTAGACCACTTCACCATTTCCCCCCCCACAGACACCATTTCAGTCACTGTTCATCAGCGGGTAAGATGCTATATGATCTCTACTAGTCTTCTCTGTGTTGTACAGCACTCCTCATGCCCCCTCTGACCGCATGCAATATACATGCTTATCCTAATGCCCCCATACTTTCTCCCCACACTTATCCCTCCCTTCAGACAAACCCTGCCCAGTCCTTTTCCCTTTGGTAACTTTTAGTCAACTCTCGGGTTCTGTGAGTCTGCTGCTTTATTTTCTTCAGTTTTTCTTTTTGTTACGCTCTACACACGAGTGAAATCATTTGGTACTTGTCTTTCTCCACCTGGCCAATTTCTCTGAACATTCTACCGTCTAGCTCCATCCACGTCATTGCAAATGGTAGGATTGTTTTCTTCTTATGGCTCCTTACTGCACTTTGTAAACTGGATTTCATTCTTCCTTTTTGTTTGTAGTTTAGCTACGTGCTTTCACCACTCATCACCTGGTTATGAGCAATAGCTTTGTGTCAATCGATATGTATCTGTATCTATCTATCTATCACTCTGTCTGTATATCTATCTATCTTTCTATATATCATTCTATCTATCTCTCTATCTATCCTTCTCTGTATTTATCTATCCATCTATCTAGCTTCCTATCATATATCTATCATGTGTATCATCTATCTATCTATCATCTGTCATCTATATATATGTCTATCTATGAATCAATCATCTTTCTCTCTGCCCATCATCCTTGTGTACAGAATAGTTAACAACATCACCTAGGTCACCTCCCTGCATTATGCTTCCAAAAACATTGCAATGTCACTAGGCCGTAGGGAGATCACTGGGCTCCCTGAGACACTTGCAGATTGAGTCAGCTGCGTGTGCTTAGAAAACCAGTAAATGTTGTTGCAGTGACTTGAACCCGTATCTCTGTCCTCTGTCCTCTTTTACCTCCTTCTCGATTGCTAACTGTATTTAGCCACATTCATTGACTAAGTGCTCACTGAAGACCACAAGTATCCTTCCTCTGGGCCTGTTGTAGACAGAAAAGTATATTTAATTTTTTACTAACCACCATGTTTGAGGGACGTCGGCGTGATCACCACTGGTAGGTGGAGGGACAAATAAAAAGGAACACCTATTTCTAGACAGGATCATTTGGTAGGAAAGTGTGTGTTGTGGAGAGACGTGTTTGTTTAAGTGTCCAAACTTCCCTCTTTATATGGTTATTACTTCTTTACAATCGTGAACATCATAAAACCCACTGATTTAAAAAGCCCAGATGGATACTTTTAGAGCAATTCAGTTGTTGAGGTGAGAAAAAATGTGAAGGACATTGCAGTACCACTAAATCTATACATGGGCACTGTTGAAACCAAACAAAAAGAATTCACGGTGGCTAGATAGGACTATTTTCTAGTGACTGTCTTTGGGAACTCAAACAGAATCCATTTGTTTCTTTGTTTCTCAGATTCACTTGTATAGGATACCTGTCCACGCCCATTCAGCTTGTAGAGTTTGTCTGTGCCTTTGGATCTCAAGAGAGTCTCCAGTAAGGGAGCACATAGGTGGTCTTGAGTTTTCATCAGTACTTCTAAACCTGTGTTTTTGATTTTAGCACTCAAAGCCTGTACTTTTATTCTGATATTTGAGAGCCTTGCTCTTACTGCAATTTGAAATTTTTTTTGTTCTCATTAATACACAATCACATGCAGAACATTGTTTACTAGTCTACCCCCTTCACCAAGTCCCCACCAAATCCCAGTTACAGTCGCTGTCTGTCAGCATGTACTAAGATGCTGTAGAATCACTACTTGTCTACTCTGTGTTGTACAGCCCTACTCATGAAAACCCACCCTACACATTATACATGCTAATCCTAATGCCCCCATTCTTTTCCCCCGCCCTTATTACTCCCTTCCCAGAAACCCTACTCATACCCTTTCTCTTTGTTAACTGTTAGTCCACTCTCGTTTTCTGTGAGTCTGCTGCTGTTTTTTCCTTCAGTTTTTCTTTGTTATCATACTCCACACATGAGTGAAATCATTTGGTACATGTATTTCTCCGCCTGGCCTATTTGACTGAGCAAAATACCCTCTAGCTCCATACACGTTATTGCAAAAGATAGGATTGTTTTCTTCTTATGGCTGCTTACTGCACTTTTTAAATTGGATTTCATACTTCTTTCTTGTTTGTAGTTTCACTATGTGCTTTCCCCATTGCTCTCCCGGTTATGAGCAGTAGCTTTGTGTTAATCGATATGTACCTATATCTATCTATCTGCCTGTCTATCTATCTATCAATCAATCAATCATCTTTTTGTCTGCCCATCTGTCCTTGTGTACAAAACAGTTAACCATATAGCCTGTATCACTTTCCTACATTATGCTTCCAAAAATCCTGCAAGGTATCTAGGCTGTAGGGAGAGCAGTGGGTTCACCGAGACACCTGCAGGTCGAGTCGTCCGCGTGTACCTACAAAACAGGAAAAATGGTTGTGCAGAGACTTGAACCCGTGTCTCTATCCTCTGTCCTCTTTCATCTCCTTCTAACTTGCTGTCTGTATTTAGCCACATTCATTGACTAAGTGATTCCTGAGGACCACAAGTATAGTTCCTCTGGGCCTGTTGTCGACAGAAAAGTAAACTTGTTGCTTTGCTCACCACCATGTTTGAAGGGCATCGGCGTGATCAACGCTGATAGGACGGAGGGTCAAATAAAAAGGAAAACCAATTTTTAGACAGCAGCAGTTGGGAGCTAAGAGTGTATTGTGGAGTGACGTATTTATTTGAGTGTCCAAACTTCCCTCTTTAGGTGGTTATTACACCTTCACATTCGTGAACATCATAAAGCCCACTGATTTAAAAGGCCCAGATGCTTATTATTACAGCAACTCAGTTGTTGAGGTGAGAGAAAATTAGAAGTCCATTGCTGCACCACTAAATCTATGGCTGGGAACTGCTGAAACCAAACAAAAATAATTCACGGTGGCCAGATAGGGCTATTTTCTACTGACTGTCTCTGGGGACTCAAACAGAATCTGTTTGTTTGATTGTTTGTATTTCAGTTTCACTCTTGTAGGGTACTTGTCCACACACCTTCGGCTTGTAGTTTGTCTGTGTCCTTGGATCTCAAGTGAGTCTCCTGTAAGTAAGCACGTAGTTGTCTTGAGATTTCATCCCTTCTGTTAACCCTGTGTCTTTTGTTTGCAGCACTCAGATTCTGACCTTTTATTCTGATGATTCAGAGCTGTGCACTTATTGCACTTAAAACAATTTTTTTATCATTAATCTACAATCACGTGAAGAACATTATGTTTACTATACTCCCCCCTTCACCAAGTCCCCCCATAAAACCTCTTCAGTCGCTGTCCATCAGCGTATTTGGATGCTGTAGACCCCTTCACCATGTACCCCCCAACAGACCCCGTTACAATCGCTGTCCATCAGCGAGTAGTAAGATGCTATATGATCTCTACTAGTCTTCTCTGTGTTGTACAGTACTCCCCATGCACACCCGACACCACGCATTATACATGCTAATCCTAATGCCCCCATTCTTTGTCCCCACACTTATCCCACCCTTCAGAACCACCCTGCCCAGTCCTTTTCCCTTTGGTAACTTTTAGTCAACTCTCGGGTTCTGTGAGTCTGCTGCTATTTTTTTCCTTCAGTTTTTCTTTGCTGTTATATTCCACACATGAGTGAATTCACTTGGTACTTGTCTTTCTCCGCCTGGCCTAGTTCTCTATCTCCATCCACGTCATTGCAAACGGTAGGATTTGTTTTCTTCTTAAGGCTGCTTACTGCACTTTTTAAACTGGATTTCATTCTTCCTTTTTGTCTGTAGTTTACCTATGTGCTTTCACCATTCATCTACTGATTATGAGCAATAGCTTTGTATCAATCGATGTGTATCTGTGTCTTCTATCTAACGGTCTGTCTGTCTATCTATGTATCTATCTAACTATGTATCTATGTATCTATCTATCTATCTTCGTATCATCTATCTATGATGTCTATCATCTATCAATCTATGTCCCTATCTTTCTATCTTTCATCTGTCATCTGTCTACTTATCTGTCTATGAATCAATCATCTTTTTGTCTGCCCATGTATCCTTATCTACAGAACAGTTAACAACATAGCCTATGTCACTTCCCTACATTATGCTCCCAGAAATCTTGTAAGGTAACTATGCCGTAAGGAGAGCACTGGGTTCACCGAGACACTTGCATGTCGAGTCAGCCGCATGTGCTTAGAAAACCATTAAATGGTGTTGCAGGGACTTGAACCCATATCTCTGTCCTCTGTCATCTTTTACCTCCTTCTCGCTTACTCACTGTATTTAGCCACATTCATGGACTAAGTGCTCACTGAAGACCTCAAGTATCCTTCATCTGGGCCTGTTGTCGACAGAAAAGTGTACTTGGTTCTTTGCACACCACCATGTTTGAGGGACATCGGCGTGATCACTGCTGTTAGGTGGAGGAACAAATATAAAGGAACACCTATTTCGAGACAGGAGCAGTTGGGAACAAAGAATGTGTTGTGGAGTGAAGTGTTTATTTGAGGGTCCAAACTTCTGTCTTTAGGTGGTTATTACATCTTCACATTCGTGAACATCATAAAGCCCACTGATTTCAAAAGCCCAGATTCTTATTATCACAGCAACTCAGTTTTTGAGGTGAGAGAAAATGAGAAGTACGTTGCTGCACCACTAAAACTATGCCTGGGCCGTGCTGAAACCAAACAAAAAGAATTCACGGTGGCTAGATAGGGCTTTTTCCTACTGACTCTCCTGGGGACTCAAACAGAATCCATTTGTTTGTTTGTTTCTCAGCTTCACTTGTGTAGGTTACCTGTCCCCACACCTTCAGCTTGTAGTTTGTCTGTGTCCTTGGATCTCAAGTGAGTCTCCTGTAAGTAAGCACGTAGGTGTCTTGAGTTTTCATCCCTTCTTTTAAACCTGTGTCTTTTGTTTGCAGCAATCAGAGCCTGACCTTTTATTCTGAGGATTCAGAACTGTGCCCTTATTGCACTTAAAAAATTTTTTTTGTTATCATTGTTCTACAATCACGTGAAGAACATTATGTTTACTATGCTCCCCCCTTCAACAAGTCCCCCCCCAAAACCTCTTACTGTCGCAGTCCAACAGCGTAGATGGATGCTGTAGACCACTTCACCATTTCCCCCCCCACAGACACCATTTCAGTCACTGTTCATCAGCGGGTAAGATGCTATATGATCTCTACTAGTCTTCTCTGTGTTGTACAGCACTCCTCATGCCCCCTCTGACCGCATGCAATATACATGCTTATCCTAATGCCCCCATACTTTCTCCCCACACTTATCCCTCCCTTCAGACAAACCCTGCCCAGTCCTTTTCCCTTTGGTAACTTTTAGTCAACTCTCGGGTTCTGTGAGTCTGCTGCTTTTTTTTCTTCAGTTTTTCTTTTTGTTACGCTCTACACACGAGTGAAATAATTTGGTACTTGTCTTTCTCCACCTGGCCCATTTCTCTGAACATTCTACCGTCTAGCTCCATCCACGTCATTGCAAATGGTAGGATTGTTTTCTTCTTATGGCTCCTTACTGCACTTTGTAAACTGGATTTCATTCTTCCTTTTTGTTTGTAGTTTAGCTACGTGCTTTCACCACTCATCACCTGGTTATGAGCAATAGCTTTGTGTCAATCGATATGTATCTGTATCTATCTATCTATCACTCTGTCTGTATATCTATCTATCTTTCTATATATCATTCTATCTATCTCTCTATCTATCCTTCTCTGTATTTATCTATCCATCTATCTAGCTTCCTATCATATATCTATCATGTGTATCATCTATCTATCTATCATCTGTCATCTATATATATGGCTATCTATGAATCAATCATCTTTCTGTCTGCCCATCATCCTTGTGTACAGAATAGTTAACAACATCACCTAGGTCACCTCCCTGCATTATGCTTCCAAAAACATTGCAATGTCACTAGGCCGTAGGGAGATCACTGGGCTCCCTGAGACACTTGCAGATTGAGTCAGCTGCGTGTGCTTAGAAAACCAGTAAATGTTGTTGCAGTGACTTGAACCGGTATCTCTGTCCTCTGTCCTCTTTTACCTCCTTCTCGATTGCTAACTGTATTTAGCCACATTCATTGACTAAGTGCTCACTGAAGACCACAAGTATCCTTCCTCTGGGCCTGTTGTAGACAGAAAAGTATACTTAATTTTTTACTAACCACCATGTTTGAGGGACGTCGGCGTGATCACCACTGGTAGGTGGAGGGACAAATAAAAAGGAACACCTATTTCTAGACAGGATCATTTGGTAGGAAAGTGTGTGTTGTGGAGAGACGTGTTTGTTTGAGTGTCCAAACTTCCCTCTTTATATGGTTATTACTTCTTTACAATCGTGAACATCATAAAACCCACTGATTTAAAAAGCCCAGACGCATAGTTTTACAGCAATTCATTTGTTGAGGTGAGAAAAAATGTGAAGGACATTGCAGTACCACTAAATCTATACATGGGCACTGTTGAAACCAAACAAAAAGAATTCACGGTGGCTAGATAGGACTATTTTCTAGTGACTGTCTTTGGGAACTCAAACAGAATCCATTTGTTTCTTTGTTTCTCAGATTCACTTGTATAGGATACCTGTCCACGCCCATTCAGCTTGTAGAGTTTGTCTGTGCCTTTGGATCTCAAGAGAGTCTCCAGTAAGGGAGCACATAGGTGGTCTTGAGTTTTCATCAGTACTTCTAAACCTGTGTCTTTTGATTTTAGCACTCAAAGCCTGTACTTTTATTCTGATATTTGAGAGCCTTGCTCTTACTGCAATTTGAAATTTTTTTTGTTCTCATTAATACACAATCACATGCAGAACATTGTTTACTAGTCTACCCCCTTCACCAAGTCCCCACCAAATCCCAGTTACAGTCGCTGTCTGTCAGCATGTACTAAGATGCTGTAGAATCACTACTTGTCTACTCTGTGTTGTACAGCCCTACTCATGAAAACCCACCCTACACATTATACATGCTAATCCTAATGCCCCCATTCTTTTCCCCCGCCCTTATTACTCCCTTCCCAGAAACCCTACTCATACCCTTTCTCTTTGTTAACTGTTAGTCCACTCTCGTTTTCTGTGAGTCTGCTGCTGTTTTTTCCTTCAGTTTTTCTTTGTTATCATACTCCACACATGAGTGAAATCATTTGGTACATGTATTTCTCCGCCTGGCCTATTTGACTGAGCAAAATACCCTCTAGCTCCATACACGTTATTGCAAAAGATAGGATTGTTTTCTTCTTATGGCTGCTTACTGCACTTTTTAAATTGGATTTCATACTTCTTTCTTGTTTGTAGTTTCACTATGTGCTTTCCCCATTGCTCTCCCGGTTATGAGCAGTAGCTTTGTGTTAATCGATATGTACCTATATCTATCTATCTGCCTGTCTATCTATCTATCAATCAATCAATCATCTTTTTGTCTGCCCATCTGTCCTTGTGTACAAAACAGTTAACCATATAGCCTGTATCACTTTCCTACATTATGCTTCCAAAAATCCTGCAAGGTATCTAGGCTGTAGGGAGAGCAGTGGGTTCACCGAGACACCTGCAGGTCGAGTCGTCCGCGTGTACCTACAAAACAGGAAAAATGGTTGTGCAGAGACTTGAACCCGTGTCTCTATCCTCTGTCCTCTTTCATCTCCTTCTAACTTGCTGTCTGTATTTAGCCACATTCATTGACTAAGTGATTCCTGAGGACCACAAGTATAGTTCCTCTGGGCCTGTTGTCGACAGAAAAGTAAACTTGTTGCTTTGCTCACCACCATGTTTGAAGGGCATCGGCGTGATCAACGCTGATAGGACGGAGGGTCAAATAAAAAGGAAAACCAATTTCTAAACAGCAGCAGTTGGGAGCTAAGAGTGTATTGTGGAGTGACGTATTTATTTGAGTGTCCAAACTTCCCTCTTTAGGTGGTTATTACACCTTCACATTCGTGAACATCATAAAGCCCACTGATTTAAAAGACCCAGATGCTTATTATTACAGCAACTCAGTTGTTGAGGTGAGAGAAAATTAGAAGTCCGTTGCTGCACCACTAAATCTATGGCTGGGAACTGCTGAAACCAAACAAAAATAATTCACGGTGGCCAGATAGGGCTATTTTCTACTGACTGTCTCTGGGGACTCAAACAGAATCTGTTTGTTTGATTGTTTGTATTTCAGTTTCACTCTTGTAGGGTACTTGTCCACACACCTTCGGCTTGTAGTTTGTCTGTGTCCTTGGATCTCAAGTGAGTCTCCTGTAAGTAAGCACGTAGGTGTCTTGAGATTTCATCCCTTCTTTTAACCCTGTGTCTTTTGTTTGCAGCACTCAGATTCTGACCTTTTATTCTGATGATTCAGAGCTGTGCACTTATTGCACTTAAAACAATTTTTTTATCATTAATCTACAATCACGTGAAGAACATTATGTTTACTATACTCCCCCCTTCACCAAGTCCCCCCATAAAACCTCTTCAGTCGCTGTCCATCAGCGTATTTGGATGCTGTAGACCCCTTCACCATGTACCCCCCAACAGACCCCGTTACAATCGCTGTCCATCAGCGAGTAGTAAGATGCTATATGATCTCTACTAGTCTTCTCTGTGTTGTACAGTACTCCCCATGCACACCCGACACCACGCATTATACATGCTAATCCTAATGCCCCCATTCTTTGTCCCCACACTTATCCCACCCTTCAGAACCACCCTGCCCAGTCCTTTTCCCTTTGGTAACTTTTAGTCAACTCTCGGGTTCTGTGAGTCTGCTGCTATTTTTTTCCTTCAGTTTTTCTTTGCTGTTATATTCCACACATGAGTGAATTCACTTGGTACTTGTCTTTCTCCGCCTGGCCTAGTTCTCTATCTCCATCCACGTCTTTGCAAACGGTAGGATTTGTTTTCTTCTTAAGGCTGCTTACTGCACTTTTTAAACTGGATTTCATTCTTCCTTTTTGTCTGTAGTTTACCTATGTGCTTTCGCCATTCATCTACTTGTTATGAGCAATAGCTTTGTATCAATCGATGTGTATCTGTGTCTTCTATCTAACGGTCTGTCTGTCTATCTATGTATCTATCTAACTATGTATCTATGTATCTATCTATCTATCTTCGTATCATCTATCTATGAAGTCTATCATCTATCAATCTATGTCCCTATCTTTCTATTTTTCATCTGTCATCTGTCTACCTACCTGTCTATGAATCAATAATCTTTTTGTCTGCCCATCTATCCTTATCTACAGAACAGTTAACAACATAGCCTATGTCACTTACCTACATTATGCTCCCAGAAATCTTGTAAGGTAACTAGGCTGTAAGGAGAGCACTGGGTTCACCGAGACACTTGCAGGTCGAGTCAGCCGCGTGTGCTTAGAAAACCATTAAATGGTGTTGCAGGGACTTGAACCCATATCTCTGTCCTCTGTCATCTTTTACCTCCTTCTCGCTTACTCACTGTATTTAGCCACATTCATGGACTAAGTGCTCACTGAAGACCTCAAGTATCCTTCATCTGGGCCTGTTGTCGACAGAAAAGTGTACTTGGTTCTTTGCACACCACCATGTTTGAGGGACATCGGCGTGATCACTGCTGTTAGGTGGAGGAACAAATATAAAGGAACACCTATTTCGAGACAGGAGCAGTTGGGAACAAAGAATGTGTTGTGGAGTGAAGTGTTTATTTGAGGGTCCAAACTTCTGTCTTTAGGTGGTTATTACATCTTCACATTCGTGAACATCATAAAGCCCACTGATTTCAAAAGCCCAGATTCTTATTATCACAGCAACTCAGTTTTTGAGGTGAGAGAAAATGAGAAGTACGTTGCTGCACCACTAAAACTATGCCTGGGCCGTGCTGAAACCAAACAAAAAGAATTCACGGTGGCTAGATAGGGCTTTTTCCTACTGACTCTCCTGGGGACTCAAACAGAATCCATTTGTTTGTTTGTTTCTCAGCTTCACTTGTGTAGGTTACCTGTCCCCACACCTTCAGCTTGTAGTTTGTCTGTGTCCTTGGATCTCAAGTGAGTCTCCTGTAAGTAAGCACGTAGGTGTCTTGAGTTTTCATCCCTTCTTTTAACCCTGTGTCTTTTGTTTGCAGCAATCAGAGCCTGACCTTTTATTCTGAGGATTCAGAACTGTGCCCTTATTGCACTTAAAAAAATTTTTTTGTTATCATTGTTCTACAATCACGTGAAGAACATTATGTTTACTATGCTCCCCCCTTCAACAAGTCCCCCCCCAAAACCTCTTACTGTCGCAGTCCAACAGCGTAGATGGATGCTGTAGACCACTTCACCATTTCCCCCCCCACAGACACCATTACAGTCACTGTTCATCAGCGGGTAAGATGCTATATGATCTCTACTAGTCTTCTCTGTGTTGTACAGCACTCCTCATGCCCCCTCCGACCCCATGCAATATACATGCTTATCCTAATGCCCCCATTCTTTCTCCCCACACTTATCCCTCCCTTCAGACAAACCCTGCCCAGTCCTTTTCCCTTTGGTAACTTTTAGTCAACTCTCGGGTTCTGTGAGTCTGCTGCTTTTTTTTCTTCAGTTTTTCTTTTTGTTACGCTCTACACATGAGTGAAATCATTTGGTACTTGTCTTTCTCCACCTGGCCCATTTCTCTGAACATTCTACCGTCTAGCTCCATCCACGTCATTGCAAATGGTAGGATTGTTTTCTTCTTATGGCTCCTTACTGCACTTTGTAAACTGGATTTCATTCTTCCTTTTTGTTTGTAGTTTAGCTACGTGCTTTCACCATTCATCACCTGGTTATGAGCAATAGCTTTGTGTCAATCGATATGTATCTGTATCTATCTATCTATCACTCTGTCCGTATATCTATCTATCTTTCTATATATCATTCTATCTATCTCTCTATCTATCCTTCTCTGTATTTATCTATCCATCTATCTAGCTTCCTATCATATATCTATCATGTGTATCATCTATCTATCTATCATCTGTCATCTATATATATGTCTATCTATGAATCAATCATCTTTCTGTCTGCCCATCATCCTTGTGTACAGAATAGTTAACAACATCACCTAGGTCACCTCCCTGCATTATGCTTCCAAAAACATTGCAATGTCACTAGGCCGTAGGGAGATCACTGGGCTCCCTGAGACACTTGCAGATTGAGTCAGCTGCGTGTGCTTAGAAAACCAGTAAATGTTGTTGCAGAGACTTGAACCCGTATCTCTGTCCTCTGTCCTCTTTTACCTCCTTCTCGATTGCTAACTGTATTTAGCCACATTCATTGACTAAGTGCTCACTGAAGACCACAAGTATCCTTCCTCTGGGCCTGTTGTAGACAGAAAAGTATATTTAATTTTTTACTAACCACCATGTTTGAGGGACGTCGGCGTGATCACCACTGGTAGGTGGAGGGACAAATAAAAAGGAACACCTATTTCTAGACAGGATCATTTGGTAGGAAAGTGTGTGTTGTGGAGAGACGTGTTTGTTTGAGTGTCCAAACTTCCCTCTTTATATGGTTATTACTTCTTTACAATCGTGAACATCATAAAACCCACTGATTTAAAAAGCCCAGACGCATAGTTTTACAGCAATTCATTTGTTGAGGTGAGAAAAAATGTGAAGGACATTGCAGTACCACTAAATCTATACATGGGCACTGTTGAAACCAAACAAAAAGAATTCACGGTGGCTAGATAGGACTATTTTCTAGTGACTGTCTTTGGGAACTCAAACAGAATCCATTTGTTTCTTTGTTTCTCAGATTCACTTGTATAGGATACCTGTCCACGCCCATTCAGCTTGTAGAGTTTGTCTGTGCCTTTGGATCTCAAGAGAGTCTCCAGTAAGGGAGCACATAGGTGGTCTTGAGTTTTCATCAGTACTTCTAAACCTGTGTCTTTTGATTTTAGCACTCAAAGCCTGTACTTTTATTCTGATATTTGAGAGCCTTGCTCTTACTGCAATTTGAAATTTTTTTTGTTCTCATTAATACACAATCACATGCAGAACATTGTTTACTAGTCTACCCCCTTCACCAAGTCCCCACCAAATCCCAGTTACAGTCGCTGTCTGTCAGCATGTACTAAGATGCTGTAGAATCACTACTTGTCTACTCTGTGTTGTACAGCCCTACTCATGAAAACCCACCCTACACATTATACATGCTAATCCTAATGCCCCCATTCTTTTCCCCCGCCCTTATTACTCCCTTCCCAGAAACCCTACTCATACCCTTTCTCTTTGTTAACTGTTAGTCCACTCTCGTTTTCTGTGAGTCTGCTGCTGTTTTTTCCTTCAGTTTTTCTTTGTTATCATACTCCACACATGAGTGAAATCATTTGGTACATGTATTTCTCCGCCTGGCCTATTTGACTGAGCAAAATACCCTCTAGCTCCATACACGTTATTGCAAAAGATAGGATTGTTTTCTTCTTATGGCTGCTTACTGCACTTTTTAAATTGGATTTCATACTTCTTTCTTGTTTGTAGTTTCACTATGTGCTTTCCCCATTGCTCTCCCGGTTATGAGCAGTAGCTTTGTGTTAATCGATATGTACCTATATCTATCTATCTGCCTGTCTATCTATCTATCAATCAATCAATCATCTTTTTGTCAGCCCATCTGTCCTTGTGTACAAAACAGTTAACCATATAGCCTGTATCACTTTCCTACATTATGCTTCCAAAAATCCTGCAAGGTATCTAGGCTGTAGGGAGAGCAGTGGGTTCACCGAGACACCTGCAGGTCGAGTCGTCCGCGTGTACCTACAAAACAGGAAAAATGGTTGTGCAGAGACTTGAACCCGTGTCTCTATCCTCTGTCCTCTTTCATCTCCTTCTAACTTGCTGTCTGTATTTAGCCACATTCATTGACTAAGTGATTCCTGAGGACCACAAGTATAGTTCCTCTGGGCCTGTTGTCGACAGAAAAGTAAACTTGTTGCTTTGCTCACCACCATGTTTGAAGGGCATCGGCGTGATCAACGCTGATAGGACGGAGGGTCAAATAAAAAGGAAAACCAATTTCTAGACAGCAGCAGTTGGGAGCTAAGAGTGTATTGTGGAGTGACGTATTTATTTGAGTGTCCAAACTTCCCTCTTTAGGTGGTTATTACACCTTCACATTCGTGAACATCATAAAGCCCACTGATTTAAAAGGCCCAGATGCTTATTATTACAGCAACTCAGTTGTTGAGGTGAGAGAAAATTAGAAGTCCGTTGCTGCACCACTAAATCTATGGCTGGGAACTGCTGAAACCAAACAAAAATAATTCACGGTGGCCAGATAGGGCTATTTTCTACTGACTGTCTCTGGGGACTCAAACAGAATCTGTTTGTTTGATTGTTTGTATTTCAGTTTCACTCTTGTAGGGTACTTGTCCACACACCTTCGGCTTGTAGTTTGTCTGTGTCCTTGGATCTCAAGTGAGTCTCCTGTAAGTAAGCACGTAGGTGTCTTGAGATTTCATCCCTTCTTTTAACCCTGTGTCTTTTGTTTGCAGCACTCAGATTCTGACCCTTTATTCTGATGATTCAGAGCTGTGCACTTATTGCACTTAAAACAATTTTTTTATCATTAATCTACAATCACGTGAAGAACATTATGTTTACTATACTCCCCCCTTCACCAAGTCCCCCCATAAAACCTCTTCAGTCGCTGTCCATCAGCGTATTTGGATGCTGTAGACCCCTTCACCATGTACCCCCCAACAGACCCCGTTACAATCGCTGTCCATCAGCGAGTAGTAAGATGCTATATGATCTCTACTAGTCTTCTCTGTGTTGTACAGTACTCCCCATGCACACCCGACACCACGCATTATACATGCTAATCCTAATGCCCCCATTCTTTGTCCCCACACTTATCCCACCCTTCAGAACCACCCTGCCCAGTCCTTTTCCCTTTGGTAACTTTTAGTCAACTCTCGGGTTCTGTGAGTCTGCTGCTATTTTTTTCCTTCAGTTTTTCTTTGCTGTTATATTCCACACATGAGTGAATTCACTTGGTACTTGTCTTTCTCCGCCTGGCCTATTTCTCTATCTCCATCCACGTCATTGCAAACGGTAGGATTTGTTTTCTTCTTAAGGCTGCTTACTGCACTTTTTAAACTGGATTTCATTCTTCCTTTTTGTCTGTAGTTTACCTATGTGCTTTCGCCATTCATCTACTTGTTATGAGCAATAGCTTTGTATCAATCGATGTGTATCTGTGTCTTCTATCTAACGGTCTGTCTGTCTATCTATGTATCTATCTAACTATGTATCTATGTATCTATCTATCTATCTTCGTATCATCTATCTATGAAGTCTATCATCTATCAATCTATGTCCCTATCTTTCTATTTTTCATCTGTCATCTGTCTACCTACCTGTCTATGAATCAATAATCTTTTTGTCTGCCCATCTATCCTTATCTACAGAACAGTTAACAACATAGCCTATGTCACTTACCTACATTATGCTCCCAGAAATCTTGTAAGGTAACTAGGCTGTAAGGAGAGCACTGGGTTCACCGAGACACTTGCAGGTCGAGTCAGCCGCGTGTGCTTAGAAAACCATTAAATGGTGTTGCAGGGACTTGAACCCATATCTCTGTCCTCTGTCATCTTTTACCTCCTTCTCGCTTACTCACTGTATTTAGCCACATTCATGGACTAAGTGCTCACTGAAGACCTCAAGTATCCTTCATCTGGGCCTGTTGTCGACAGAAAAGTGTACTTGGTTCTTTGCACACCACCATGTTTGAGGGACATCGGCGTGATCACTGCTGTTAGGTGGAGGAACAAATATAAAGGAACACCTATTTGGAGACAGGAGCAGTTGGGAACAAAGAATGTGTTGTGGAGTGAAGTGTTTATTTGAGGGTCCAAACTTCTGTCTTTAGGTGGTTATTACATCTTCACATTCGTGAACATCATAAAGCCCACTGATTTCAAAAGCCCAGATGCTTATTATCACAGCAACTCAGTTTTTGAGGTGAGAGAAAATGAGAAGTACGTTGCTGCACCACTAAAACTATGCCTGGGCCGTGCTGAAACCAAACAAAAAGAATTCACGGTGGCTAGATAGGGCTTTTTCCTACTGACTCTCCTGGGGACTCAAACAGAATCCATTTGTTTGTTTGTTTCTCAGCTTCACTTGTGTAGGTTACCTGTCCCCACACCTTCAGCTTGTAGTTTGTCTGTGTCCTTGGATCTCAAGTGAGTCTCCTGTAAGTAAGCACGTAGGTGTCTTGAGTTTTCATCCCTTCTTTTAACCCTGTGTCTTTTGTTTGCAGCAATCAGAGCCTGACCTTTTATTCTGAGGATTCAGAACTGTGCCCTTATTGCACTTAAAAAATTTTTTTTGTTATCATTGTTCTACAATCACGTGAAGAACATTATGTTTACTATGCTCCCCCCTTCAACAAGTCCCCCCCCAAAACCTCTTACTGTCGCAGTCCAACAGCGTAGATGGATGCTGTAGACCACTTCACCATTTCCCCCCCCACAGACACCATTACAGTCACTGTTCATCAGCGGGTAAGATGCTATATGATCTCTACTAGTCTTCTCTGTGTTGTACAGCACTCCTCATGCCCCCTCCGACCCCATGCAATATACATGCTTATCCTAATGCCCCCATTCTTTCTCCCCACACTTATCCCTCCCTTCAGACAAACCCTGCCCAGTCCTTTTCCCTTTGGTAACTTTTAGTCAACTCTCGGGTTCTGTGAGTCTGCTGCTTTTTTTTCTTCAGTTTTTCTTTTTGTTACGCTCTACACATGAGTGAAATCATTTGGTACTTGTCTTTCTCCACCTGGCCCATTTCTCTGAACATTCTACCGTCTAGCTCCATCCACGTCATTGCAAATGGTAGGATTGTTTTCTTCTTATGGCTCCTTACTGCACTTTGTAAACTGGATTTCATTCTTCCTTTTTGTTTGTAGTTTAGCTACGTGCTTTCACCATTCATCAAATGGTTATGAGCAATAGCTTTGTGTCAATCGATATGTATCTGTATCTATCTATCTATCACTCTGTCTGTATATCTATCTATCTTTCTATATATCATTCTATCTATCTCTCTATCTATCCTTCTCTGTATTTATCTATCCATCTATCTAGCTTCCTATCATATATCTATCATGTGTATCATCTATCTATCTATCATCTGTCATCTATATATATGTCTATCTATGAATCAATCATCTTTCTGTCTGCCCATCATCCTTGTGTACAGAATAGTTAACAACATCACCTAGGTCACCTCCCTGCATTATGCTTCCAAAAACATTGCAATGTCACTAGGCCGTAGGGAGATCACTGGGCTCCCTGAGACACTTGCAGATTGAGTCAGCTGCGTGTGCTTAGAAAACCAGTAAATGTTGTTGCAGAGACTTGAACCCGTATCTCTGTCCTCTGTCCTCTTTTACCTCCTTCTCGATTGCTAACTGTATTTAGCCACATTCATTGACTAAGTGCTCACTGAAGACCACAAGTATCCTTCCTCTGGGCCTGTTGTAGACAGAAAAGTATATTTAATTTTTTACTAACCACCATGTTTGAGGGACGTCGGCGTGATCACCACTGGTAGGTGGAGGGACAAATAAAAAGGAACACCTATTTCTAGACAGGATCATTTGGTAGGAAAGTGTGTGTTGTGGAGAGACGTGTTTGTTTGAGTGTCCAAACTTCCCTCTTTATATGGTTATTACTTCTTTACAATCGTGAACATCATAAAACCCACTGATTTAAAAAGCCCAGACGCATAGTTTTACAGCAATTCATTTGTTGAGGTGAGAAAAAATGTGAAGGACATTGCAGTACCACTAAATCTATACATGGGCACTGTTGAAACCAAACAAAAAGAATTCACGGTGGCTAGATAGGACTATTTTCTAGTGACTGTCTTTGGGAACTCAAACAGAATCCATTTGTTTCTTTGTTTCTCAGATTCACTTGTATAGGATACCTGTCCACGCCCATTCAGCTTGTAGAGTTTGTCTGTGCCTTTGGATCTCAAGAGAGTCTCCAGTAAGGGAGCACATAGGTGGTCTTGAGTTTTCATCAGTACTTCTAAACCTGTGTCTTTTGATTTTAGCACTCAAAGCCTGTACTTTTATTCTGATATTTGAGAGCCTTGCTCTTACTGCAATTTGAAATTTTTTTTGTTCTCATTAATACACAATCACATGCAGAACATTGTTTACTAGTCTACCCCCTTCACCAAGTCCCCACCAAATCCCAGTTACAGTCGCTGTCTGTCAGCATGTACTAAGATGCTGTAGAATCACTACTTGTCTACTCTGTGTTGTACAGCCCTACTCATGAAAACCCACCCTACACATTATACATGCTAATCCTAATGCCCCCATTCTTTTCCCCCGCCCTTATTACTCCCTTCCCAGAAACCCTACTCATACCCTTTCTCTTTGTTAACTGTTAGTCCACTCTCGTTTTCTGTGAGTCTGCTGCTGTTTTTTCCTTCAGTTTTTCTTTGTTATCATACTCCACACATGAGTGAAATCATTTGGTACATGTATTTCTCCGCCTGGCCTATTTGACTGAGCAAAATACCCTCTAGCTCCATACACGTTATTGCAAAAGATAGGATTGTTTTCTTCTTATGGCTGCTTACTGCACTTTTTAAATTGGATTTCATACTTCTTTCTTGTTTGTAGTTTCACTATGTGCTTTCCCCATTGCTCTCCCGGTTATGAGCAGTAGCTTTGTGTTAATCGATATGTACCTATATCTATCTATCTGCCTGTCTATCTATCTATCAATCAATCAATCATCTTTTTGTCTGCCCATCTGTCCTTGTGTACAAAACAGTTAACCATATAGCCTGTATCACTTTCCTACATTATGCTTCCAAAAATCCTGCAAGGTATCTAGGCTGTAGGGAGAGCAGTGGGTTCACCGAGACACCTGCAGGTCGAGTCGTCCGCGTGTACCTACAAAACAGGAAAAATGGTTGTGCAGAGACTTGAACCCGTGTCTCTATCCTCTGTCCTCTTTCATCTCCTTCTAACTTGCTGTCTGTATTTAGCCACATTCATTGACTAAGTGATTCCTGAGGACCACAAGTATAGTTCCTCTGGGCCTGTTGTCGACAGAAAAGTAAACTTGTTGCTTTGCTCACCACCATGTTTGAAGGGCATCGGCGTGATCAACGCTGATAGGACGGAGGGTCAAATAAAAAGGAAAACCAATTTCTAGACAGCAGCAGTTGGGAGCTAAGAGTGTATTGTGGAGTGACGTATTTATTTGAGTGTCCAAACTTCCCTCTTTAGGTGGTTATTACACCTTCACATTCGTGAACATCATAAAGCCCACTGATTTAAAAGGCCCAGATGCTTATTATTACAGCAACTCAGTTGTTGAGGTGAGAGAAAATTAGAAGTCCGTTGCTGCACCACTAAATCTATGGCTGGGAACTGCTGAAACCAAACAAAAATAATTCACGGTGGCCAGATAGGGCTATTTTCTACTGACTGTCTCTGGGGACTCAAACAGAATCTGTTTGTTTGATTGTTTGTATTTCAGTTTCACTCTTGTAGGGTACTTGTCCACACACCTTCGGCTTGTAGTTTGTCTGTGTCCTTGGATCTCAAGTGAGTCTCCTGTAAGTAAGCACGTAGGTGTCTTGAGATTTCATCCCTTCTTTTAACCCTGTGTCTTTTGTTTGCAGCACTCAGATTCTGACCCTTTATTCTGATGATTCAGAGCTGTGCACTTATTGCACTTAAAACAATTTTTTTATCATTAATCTACAATCACGTGAAGAACATTATGTTTACTATACTCCCCCCTTCACCAAGTCCCCCCATAAAACCTCTTCAGTCGCTGTCCATCAGCGTATTTGGATGCTGTAGACCCCTTCACCATGTACCCCCCAACAGACCCCGTTACAATCGCTGTCCATCAGCGAGTAGTAAGATGCTATATGATCTCTACTAGTCTTCTCTGTGTTGTACAGTACTCCCCATGCACACCCGACACCACGCATTATACATGCTAATCCTAATGCCCCCATTCTTTGTCCCCACACTTATCCCACCCTTTAGAACCACCCTGCCCAGTCCTTTTCCCTTTGGTAACTTTTAGTCAACTCTCGGGTTCTGTGAGTCTGCTGCTATTTTTTTCCTTCAGTTTTTCTTTGCTGTTATATTCCACACATGAGTGAATTCACTTGGTACTTGTCTTTCTCCGCCTGGCCTATTTCTCTATCTCCATCCACGTCATTGCAAACGGTAGGATTTGTTTTCTTCTTAAGGCTGCTTACTGCACTTTTTAAACTGGATTTCATTCTTCCTTTTTGTCTGTAGTTTACCTATGTGCTTTCGCCATTCATCTACTTGTTATGAGCAATAGCTTTGTATCAATCGATGTGTATCTGTGTCTTCTATCTAACGGTCTGTCTGTCTATCTATGTATCTATCTAACTATGTATCTATGTATCTATCTATCTATCTTCGTATCATCTATCTATGAAGTCTATCATCTATCAATCTATGTCCCTATCTTTCTATTTTTCATCTGTCATCTGTCTACCTACCTGTCTATGAATCAATAATCTTTTTGTCTGCCCATCTATCCTTATCTACAGAACAGTTAACAACATAGCCTATGTCACTTACCTACATTATGCTCCCAGAAATCTTGTAAGGTAACTAGGCTGTAAGGAGAGCACTGGGTTCACCGAGACACTTGCAGGTCGAGTCAGCCGCGTGTGCTTAGAAAACCATTAAATGGTGTTGCAGGGACTTGAACCCATATCTCTGTCCTCTGTCATCTTTTACCTCCTTCTCGCTTACTCACTGCATTTAGCCACATTCATGGACTAAGTGCTCACTGAAGACCTCAAGTATCCTTCATCTGGGCCTGTTGTCGACAGAAAAGTGTACTTGGTTCTTTGCACACCACCATGTTTGAGGGACATCGGCGTGATCACTGCTGTTAGGTGGAGGAACAAATATAAAGGAACACCTATTTGGAGACAGGAGCAGTTGGGAACAAAGAATGTGTTGTGGAGTGAAGTGTTTATTTGAGGGTCCAAACTTCTGTCTTTAGGTGGTTATTACATCTTCACATTCGTGAACATCATAAAGCCCACTGATTTCAAAAGCCCAGATGCTTATTATCACAGCAACTCAGTTTTTGAGGTGAGAGAAAATGAGAAGTACGTTGCTGCACCACTAAAACTATGCCTGGGCCGTGCTGAAACCAAACAAAAAGAATTCACGGTGGCTAGATAGGGCTTTTTCCTACTGACTCTCCTGGGGACTCAAACAGAATCCATTTGTTTGTTTGTTTCTCAGCTTCACTTGTGTAGGTTACCTGTCCCCACACCTTCAGCTTGTAGTTTGTCTGTGTCCTTGGATCTCAAGTGAGTCTCCTGTAAGTAAGCACGTAGGTGTCTTGAGTTTTCATCCCTTCTTTTAACCCTGTGTCTTTTGTTTGCAGCAATCAGAGCCTGACCTTTTATTCTGAGGATTCAGAACTGTGCCCTTATTGCACTTAAAAAATTTTTTTTGTTATCATTGTTCTACAATCACGTGAAGAACATTATGTTTACTATGCTCCCCCCTTCAACAAGTCCCCCCCCAAAACCTCTTACTGTCGCAGTCCAACAGCGTAGATGGATGCTGTAGACCACTTCACCATTTCCCCCCCCACAGACACCATTACAGTCACTGTTCATCAGCGGGTAAGATGCTATATGATCTCTACTAGTCTTCTCTGTGTTGTACAGCACTCCTCATGCCCCCTCCGACCCCATGCAATATACATGCTTATCCTAATGCCCCCATTCTTTCTCCCCACACTTATCCCTCCCTTCAGACAAACCCTGCCCAGTCCTTTTCCCTTTGGTAACTTTTAGTCAACTCTCGGGTTCTGTGAGTCTGCTGCTTTTTTTTCTTCAGTTTTTCTTTTTGTTACGCTCTACACATGAGTGAAATCATTTGGTACTTGTCTTTCTCCACCTGGCCCATTTCTCTGAACATTCTACCGTCTAGCTCCATCCACGTCATTGCAAATGGTAGGATTGTTTTCTTCTTATGGCTCCTTACTGCACTTTGTAAACTGGATTTCATTCTTCCTTTTTGTTTGTAGTTTAGCTACGTGCTTTCACCATTCATCAAATGGTTATGAGCAATAGCTTTGTGTCAATCGATATGTATCTGTATCTATCTATCTATCACTCTGTCTGTATATCTATCTATCTTTCTATATATCATTCTATCTATCTCTCTATCTATCCTTCTCTGTATTTATCTATCCATCTATCTAGCTTCCTATCATATATCTATCATGTGTATCATCTATCTATCTATCATCTGTCATCTATATATATGTCTATCTATGAATCAATCATCTTTCTGTCTGCCCATCATCCTTGTGTACAGAATAGTTAACAACATCACCTAGGTCACCTCCCTGCATTATGCTTCCAAAAACATTGCAATGTCACTAGGCCGTAGGGAGATCACTGGGCTCCCTGAGACACTTGCAGATTGAGTCAGCTGCGTGTGCTTAGAAAACCAGTAAATGTTGTTGCAGAGACTTGAACCCGTATCTCTGTCCTCTGTCCTCTTTTACCTCCTTCTCGATTGCTAACTGTATTTAGCCACATTCATTGACTAAGTGCTCACTGAAGACCACAAGTATCCTTCCTCTGGGCCTGTTGTAGACAGAAAAGTATATTTAATTTTTTACTAACCACCATGTTTGAGGGACGTCGGCGTGATCACCACTGGTAGGTGGAGGGACAAATAAAAAGGAACACCTATTTCTAGACAGGATCATTTGGTAGGAAAGTGTGTGTTGTGGAGAGACGTGTTTGTTTGAGTGTCCAAACTTCCCTCTTTATATGGTTATTACTTCTTTACAATCGTGAACATCATAAAACCCACTGATTTAAAAAGCCCAGACGCATAGTTTTACAGCAATTCATTTGTTGAGGTGAGAAAAAATGTGAAGGACATTGCAGTACCACTAAATCTATACATGGGCACTGTTGAAACCAAACAAAAAGAATTCACGGTGGCTAGATAGGACTATTTTCTAGTGACTGTCTTTGGGAACTCAAACAGAATCCATTTGTTTCTTTGTTTCTCAGATTCACTTGTATAGGATACCTGTCCACGCCCATTCAGCTTGTAGAGTTTGTCTGTGCCTTTGGATCTCAAGAGAGTCTCCAGTAAGGGAGCACATAGGTGGTCTTGAGTTTTCATCAGTACTTCTAAACCTGTGTCTTTTGATTTTAGCACTCAAAGCCTGTACTTTTATTCTGATATTTGAGAGCCTTGCTCTTACTGCAATTTGAAATTTTTTTTGTTCTCATTAATACACAATCACATGCAGAACATTGTTTACTAGTCTACCCCCTTCACCAAGTCCCCACCAAATCCCAGTTACAGTCGCTGTCTGTCAGCATGTACTAAGATGCTGTAGAATCACTACTTGTCTACTCTGTGTTGTACAGCCCTACTCATGAAAACCCACCCTACACATTATACATGCTAATCCTAATGCCCCCATTCTTTTCCCCCGCCCTTATTACTCCCTTCCCAGAAACCCTACTCATACCCTTTCTCTTTGTTAACTGTTAGTCCACTCTCGTTTTCTGTGAGTCTGCTGCTGTTTTTTCCTTCAGTTTTTCTTTGTTATCATACTCCACACATGAGTGAAATCATTTGGTACATGTATTTCTCCGCCTGGCCTATTTGACTGAGCAAAATACCCTCTAGCTCCATACACGTTATTGCAAAAGATAGGATTGTTTTCTTCTTATGGCTGCTTACTGCACTTTTTAAATTGGATTTCATACTTCTTTCTTGTTTGTAGTTTCACTATGTGCTTTCCCCATTGCTCTCCCGGTTATGAGCAGTAGCTTTGTGTTAATCGATATGTACCTATATCTATCTATCTGCCTGTCTATCTATCTATCAATCAATCAATCATCTTTTTGTCTGCCCATCTGTCCTTGTGTACAAAACAGTTAACCATATAGCCTGTATCACTTTCCTACATTATGCTTCCAAAAATCCTGCAAGGTATCTAGGCTGTAGGGAGAGCAGTGGGTTCACCGAGACACCTGCAGGTCGAGTCGTCCGCGTGTACCTACAAAACAGGAAAAATGGTTGTGCAGAGACTTGAACCCGTGTCTCTATCCTCTGTCCTCTTTCATCTCCTTCTAACTTGCTGTCTGTATTTAGCCACATTCATTGACTAAGTGATTCCTGAGGACCACAAGTATAGTTCCTCTGGGCCTGTTGTCGACAGAAAAGTAAACTTGTTGCTTTGCTCACCACCATGTTTGAAGGGCATCGGCGTGATCAACGCTGATAGGACGGAGGGTCAAATAAAAAGGAAAACCAATTTCTAGACAGCAGCAGTTGGGAGCTAAGAGTGTATTGTGGAGTGACGTATTTATTTGAGTGTCCAAACTTCCCTCTTTAGGTGGTTATTACACCTTCACATTCGTGAACATCATAAAGCCCACTGATTTAAAAGGCCCAGATGCTTATTATTACAGCAACTCAGTTGTTGAGGTGAGAGAAAATTAGAAGTCCGTTGCTGCACCACTAAATCTATGGCTGGGAACTGCTGAAACCAAACAAAAATAATTCACGGTGGCCAGATAGGGCTATTTTCTACTGACTGTCTCTGGGGACTCAAACAGAATCTGTTTGTTTGATTGTTTGTATTTCAGTTTCACTCTTGTAGGGTACTTGTCCACACACCTTCGGCTTGTAGTTTGTCTGTGTCCTTGGATCTCAAGTGAGTCTCCTGTAAGTAAGCACGTAGGTGTCTTGAGATTTCATCCCTTCTTTTAACCCTGTGTCTTTTGTTTGCAGCACTCAGATTCTGACCCTTTATTCTGATGATTCAGAGCTGTGCACTTATTGCACTTAAAACAATTTTTTTATCATTAATCTACAATCACGTGAAGAACATTATGTTTACTATACTCCCCCCTTCACCAAGTCCCCCCATAAAACCTCTTCAGTCGCTGTCCATCAGCGTATTTGGATGCTGTAGACCCCTTCACCATGTACCCCCCAACAGACCCCGTTACAATCGCTGTCCATCAGCGAGTAGTAAGATGCTATATGATCTCTACTAGTCTTCTCTGTGTTGTACAGTACTCCCCATGCACACCCGACACCACGCATTATACATGCTAATCCTAATGCCCCCATTCTTTGTCCCCACACTTATCCCACCCTTCAGAACCACCCTGCCCAGTCCTTTTCCCTTTGGTAACTTTTAGTCAACTCTCGGGTTCTGTGAGTCTGCTGCTATTTTTTTCCTTCAGTTTTTCTTTGCTGTTATATTCCACACATGAGTGAATTCACTTGGTACTTGTCTTTCTCCGCCTGGCCTAGTTCTCTATCTCCATCCACGTCATTGCAAACGGTAGGATTTGTTTTCTTCTTAAGGCTGCTTACTGCACTTTTTAAACTGGATTTCATTCTTCCTTTTTGTCTGTAGTTTACCTATGTGCTTTCACCATTCATCTACTGATTATGAGCAATAGCTTTGTATCAATCGATGTGTATCTGTGTCTTCTATCTAACGGTCTGTCTGTCTATCTATGTATCTATCTAACTATGTATCTATGTATCTATCTATCTATCTTCGTATCATCTATCTATGATGTCTATCATCTATCAATCTATGTCCCTATCTTTCTATCTTTCATCTGTCATCTGTCTACTTATCTGTCTATGAATCAATCATCTTTTTGTCTGCCCATGTATCCTTATCTACAGAACAGTTAACAACATAGCCTATGTCACTTCCCTACATTATGCTCCCAGAAATCTTGTAAGGTAACTAGGCCGTAAGGAGAGCACTGGGTTCACCGAGACACTTGCAGGTCGAGTCAGCCGCATGTGCTTAGAAAACCATTAAATGGTGTTGCAGGGACTTGAACCCATATCTCTGTCCTCTGTCATCTTTTACCTCCTTCTCGCTTACTCACTGTATTTAGCCACATTCATGGACTAAGTGCTCACTGAAGACCTCAAGTATCCTTCATCTGGGCCTGTTGTCGACAGAAAAGTGTACTTGGTTCTTTGCACACCACCATGTTTGAGGGACATCGGCGTGATCACTGCTGTTAGGTGGAGGAACAAATATAAAGGAACACCTATTTCGAGACAGGAGCAGTTGGGAACAAAGAATGTGTTGTGGAGTGAAGTGTTTATTTGAGGGTCCAAACTTCTGTCTTTAGGTGGTTATTACATCTTCACATTCGTGAACATCATAAAGCCCACTGATTTCAAAAGCCCAGATGCTTATTATCACAGCAACTCAGTTTTTGAGGTGAGAGAAAATGAGAAGTACGTTGCTGCACCACTAAAACTATGCCTGGGCCGTGCTGAAACCAAACAAAAAGAATTCACGGTGGCTAGATAGGGCTTTTTCCTACTGACTCTCCTGGGGACTCAAACAGAATCCATTTGTTTGTTTGTTTCTCAGCTTCACTTGTGTAGGTTACCTGTCCCCACACCTTCAGCTTGTAGTTTGTCTGTGTCCTTGGATCTCAAGTGAGTCTCCTGTAAGTAAGCACGTAGGTGTCTTGAGTTTTCATCCCTTCTTTTAACCCTGTGTCTTTTGTTTGCAGCAATCAGAGCCTGACCTTTTATTCTGAGGATTCAGAACTGTGCCCTTATTGCACTTAAAAAATTTTTTTTGTTATCATTGTTCTACAATCACGTGAAGAACATTGTTTACTATGCTCCCCCCTTCAACAAGTCCCCCCCCAAAACCTCTTACTGTCGCAGTCCAACAGCGTAGATGGATGCTGTAGACCACTTCACCATTTCCCCCCCCACAGACACCATTACAGTCACTGTTCATCAGCGGGTAAGATGCTATATGATCTCTACTAGTCTTCTCTGTGTTGTACAGCACTCCTCATGCCCCCTCCGACCCCATGCAATATACATGCTTATCCTAATGCCCCCATTCTTTCTCCCCACACTTATCCCTCCCTTCAGACAAACCCTGCCCAGTCCTTTTCCCTTTGGTAACTTTTAGTCAACTCTCGGGTTCTGTGAGTCTGCTGCTTTTTTTTCTTCAGTTTTTCTTTTTGTTACGCTCTACACATGAGTGAAATCATTTGGTACTTGTCTTTCTCCACCTGGCCCATTTCTCTGAACATTCTACCGTCTAGCTCCATCCACGTCATTGCAAATGGTAGGATTGTTTTCTTCTTATGGCTCCTTACTGCACTTTGTAAACTGGATTTCATTCTTCCTTTTTGTTTGTAGTTTAGCTACGTGCTTTCACCATTCATCAAATGGTTATGAGCAATAGCTTTGTGTCAATCGATATGTATCTGTATCTATCTATCTATCACTCTGTCTGTATATCTATCTATCTTTCTATATATCATTCTATCTATCTCTCTATCTATCCTTCTCTGTATTTATCTATCCATCTATCTAGCTTCCTATCATATATCTATCATGTGTATCATCTATCTATCTATCATCTGTCATCTATATATATGTCTATCTATGAATCAATCATCTTTCTGTCTGCCCATCATCCTTGTGTACAGAATAGTTAACAACATCACCTAGGTCACCTCCCTGCATTATGCTTCCAAAAACATTGCAATGTCACTAGGCCGTAGGGAGATCACTGGGCTCCCTGAGACACTTGCAGATTGAGTCAGCTGCGTGTGCTTAGAAAACCAGTAAATGTTGTTGCAGAGACTTGAACCCGTATCTCTGTCCTCTGTCCTCTTTTACCTCCTTCTCGATTGCTAACTGTATTTAGCCACATTCATTGACTAAGTGCTCACTGAAGACCACAAGTATCCTTCCTCTGGGCCTGTTGTAGACAGAAAAGTATATTTAATTTTTTACTAACCACCATGTTTGAGGGACGTCGGCGTGATCACCACTGGTAGGTGGAGGGACAAATAAAAAGGAACACCTATTTCTAGACAGGATCATTTGGTAGGAAAGTGTGTGTTGTGGAGAGACGTGTTTGTTTGAGTGTCCAAACTTCCCTCTTTATATGGTTATTACTTCTTTACAATCGTGAACATCATAAAACCCACTGATTTAAAAAGCCCAGACGCATAGTTTTACAGCAATTCATTTGTTGAGGTGAGAAAAAATGTGAAGGACATTGCAGTACCACTAAATCTATACATGGGCACTGTTGAAACCAAACAAAAAGAATTCACGGTGGCTAGATAGGACTATTTTCTAGTGACTGTCTTTGGGAACTCAAACAGAATCCATTTGTTTCTTTGTTTCTCAGATTCACTTGTATAGGATACCTGTCCACGCCCATTCAGCTTGTAGAGTTTGTCTGTGCCTTTGGATCTCAAGAGAGTCTCCAGTAAGGGAGCACATAGGTGGTCTTGAGTTTTCATCAGTACTTCTAAACCTGTGTCTTTTGATTTTAGCACTCAAAGCCTGTACTTTTATTCTGATATTTGAGAGCCTTGCTCTTACTGCAATTTGAAATTTTTTTTGTTCTCATTAATACACAATCACATGCAGAACATTGTTTACTAGTCTACCCCCTTCACCAAGTCCCCACCAAATCCCAGTTACAGTCGCTGTCTGTCAGCATGTACTAAGATGCTGTAGAATCACTACTTGTCTACTCTGTGTTGTACAGCCCTACTCATGAAAACCCACCCTACACATTATACATGCTAATCCTAATGCCCCCATTCTTTTCCCCCGCCCTTATTACTCCCTTCCCAGAAACCCTACTCATACCCTTTCTCTTTGTTAACTGTTAGTCCACTCTCGTTTTCTGTGAGTCTGCTGCTGTTTTTTCCTTCAGTTTTTCTTTGTTATCATACTCCACACATGAGTGAAATCATTTGGTACATGTATTTCTCCGCCTGGCCTATTTGACTGAGCAAAATACCCTCTAGCTCCATACACGTTATTGCAAAAGATAGGATTGTTTTCTTCTTATGGCTGCTTACTGCACTTTTTAAATTGGATTTCATACTTCTTTCTTGTTTGTAGTTTCACTATGTGCTTTCCCCATTGCTCTCCCGGTTATGAGCAGTAGCTTTGTGTTAATCGATATGTACCTATATCTATCTATCTGCCTGTCTATCTATCTATCAATCAATCAATCATCTTTTTGTCTGCCCATCTGTCCTTGTGTACAAAACAGTTAACCATATGGCCTGTATCACTTTCCTACATTATGCTTCCAAAAATCCTGCAAGGTATCTAGGCTGTAGGGAGAGCAGTGGGTTCACCGAGACACCTGCAGGTCGAGTCGTCCGCGTGTACCTACAAAACAGGAAAAATGGTTGTGCAGAGACTTGAACCCGTGTCTCTATCCTCTGTCCTCTTTCATCTCCTTCTAACTTGCTGTCTGTATTTAGCCACATTCATTGACTAAGTGATTCCTGAGGACCACAAGTATAGTTCCTCTGGGCCTGTTGTCGACAGAAAAGTAAACTTGTTGCTTTGCTCACCACCATGTTTGAAGGGCATCGGCGTGATCAACGCTGATAGGACGGAGGGTCAAATAAAAAGGAAAACCAATTTCTAGACAGCAGCAGTTGGGAGCTAAGAGTGTATTGTGGAGTGACGTATTTATTTGAGTGTCCAAACTTCCCTCTTTAGGTGGTTATTACACCTTCACATTCGTGAACATCATAAAGCCCACTGATTTAAAAGGCCCAGATGCTTATTATTACAGCAACTCAGTTGTTGAGGTGAGAGAAAATTAGAAGTCCGTTGCTGCACCACTAAATCTATGGCTGGGAACTGCTGAAACCAAACAAAAATAATTCACGGTGGCCAGATAGGGCTATTTTCTACTGACTGTCTCTGGGGACTCAAACAGAATCTGTTTGTTTGATTGTTTGTATTTCAGTTTCACTCTTGTAGGGTACTTGTCCACACACCTTCGGCTTGTAGTTTGTCTGTGTCCTTGGATCTCAAGTGAGTCTCCTGTAAGTAAGCACGTAGGTGTCTTGAGATTTCATCCCTTCTTTTAACCCTGTGTCTTTTGTTTGCAGCACTCAGATTCTGACCCTTTATTCTGATGATTCAGAGCTGTGCACTTATTGCACTTAAAACAATTTTTTTATCATTAATCTACAATCACGTGAAGAACATTATGTTTACTATACTCCCCCCTTCACCAAGTCCCCCCATAAAACCTCTTCAGTCGCTGTCCATCAGCGTATTTGGATGCTGTAGACCCCTTCACCATGTACCCCCCAACAGACCCCGTTACAATCGCTGTCCATCAGCGAGTAGTAAGATGCTATATGATCTCTACTAGTCTTCTCTGTGTTGTACAGTACTCCCCATGCACACCCGACACCACGCATTATACATGCTAATCCTAATGCCCCCATTCTTTGTCCCCACACTTATCCCACCCTTCAGAACCACCCTGCCCAGTCCTTTTCCCTTTGGTAACTTTTAGTCAACTCTCGGGTTCTGTGAGTCTGCTGCTATTTTTTTCCTTCAGTTTTTCTTTGCTGTTATATTCCACACATGAGTGAATTCACTTGGTACTTGTCTTTCTCCGCCTGGCCTAGTTCTCTATCTCCATCCACGTCATTGCAAACGGTAGGATTTGTTTTCTTCTTAAGGCTGCTTACTGCACTTTTTAAACTGGATTTCATTCTTCCTTTTTGTCTGTAGTTTACCTATGTGCTTTCACCATTCATCTACTGATTATGAGCAATAGCTTTGTATCAATCGATGTGTATCTGTGTCTTCTATCTAACGGTCTGTCTGTCTATCTATGTATCTATCTAACTATGTATCTATGTATCTATCTATCTATCTTCGTATCATCTATCTATGATGTCTATCATCTATCAATCTATGTCCCTATCTTTCTATCTTTCATCTGTCATCTGTCTACTTATCTGTCTATGAATCAATCATCTTTTTGTCTGCCCATGTATCCTTATCTACAGAACAGTTAACAACATAGCCTATGTCACTTCCCTACATTATGCTCCCAGAAATCTTGTAAGGTAACTAGGCCGTAAGGAGAGCACTGGGTTCACCGAGACACTTGCAGGTCGAGTCAGCCGCATGTGCTTAGAAAACCATTAAATGGTGTTGCAGGGACTTGAACCCATATCTCTGTCCTCTGTCATCTTTTACCTCCTTCTCGCTTACTCACTGTATTTAGCCACATTCATGGACTAAGTGCTCACTGAAGACCTCAAGTATCCTTCATCTGGGCCTGTTGTCGACAGAAAAGTGTACTTGGTTCTTTGCACACCACCATGTTTGAGGGACATCGGCGTGATCACTGCTGTTAGGTGGAGGAACAAATATAAAGGAACACCTATTTCGAGACAGGAGCAGTTGGGAACAAAGAATGTGTTGTGGAGTGAAGTGTTTATTTGAGGGTCCAAACTTCTGTCTTTAGGTGGTTATTACATCTTCACATTCGTGAACATCATAAAGCCCACTGATTTCAAAAGCCCAGATTCTTATTATCACAGCAACTCAGTTTTTGAGGTGAGAGAAAATGAGAAGTACGTTGCTGCACCACTAAAACTATGCCTGGGCCGTGCTGAAACCAAACAAAAAGAATTCACGGTGGCTAGATAGGGCTTTTTCCTACTGACTCTCCTGGGGACTCAAACAGAATCCATTTGTTTGTTTGTTTCTCAGCTTCACTTGTGTAGGTTACCTGTCCCCACACCTTCAGCTTGTAGTTTGTCTGTGTCCTTGGATCTCAAGTGAGTCTCCTGTAAGTAAGCACGTAGGTGTCTTGAGTTTTCATCCCTTCTTTTAACCCTGTGTCTTTTGTTTGCAGCAATCAGAGCCTGACCTTTTATTCTGAGGATTCAGAACTGTGCCCTTATTGCACTTAAAAAATTTTTTTTGTTATCATTGTTCTACAATCACGTGAAGAACATTATGTTTACTATGCTCCCCCCTTCAACAAGTCCCCCCCCAAAACCTCTTACTGTCGCATTCCAACAGCGTAGATGGATGCTGTAGACCACTTCACCATTTCCCCCCCCACAGACACCATTACAGTCACTGTTCATCAGCGGGTAAGATGCTATATGATCTCTACTAGTCTTCTCTGTGTTGTACAGCACTCCTCATGCCCCCTCCGACCCCATGCAATATACATGCTTATCCTAATGCCCCCATACTTTCTCCCCACACTTATCCCTCCCTTCAGACAAACCCTGCCCAGTCCTTTTCCCTTTGGTAACTTTTAGTCAACTCTCGGGTTCTGTGAGTCTGCTGCTTTTTTTTCTTCAGTTTTTCTTTTTGTTACGCTCTACACACGAGTGAAATCATTTGGTACTTGTCTTTCTCCACCTGGCCCATTTCTCTGAACATTCTACCGTCTAGCTCCATCCACGTCATTGCAAATGGTAGGATTGTTTTCTTCTTATGGCTCCTTACTGCACTTTGTAAACTGGATTTCATTCTTCCTTTTTGTTTGTAGTTTAGCTACGTGCTTTCACCACTCATCACCTGGTTATGAGCAATAGCTTTGTGTCAATCGATATGTATCTGTATCTATCTATCTATCACTCTGTCTGTATATCTATCTATCTTTCTATATATCATTCTATCTATCTCTCTATCTATCCTTCTCTGTATTTATCTATCCATCTATCTAGCTTCCTATCATATATCTATCATGTGTATCATCTATCTATCTATCATCTGTCATCTATATATATGTCTATCTATGAATCAATCATCTTTCTGTCTGCCCATCATCCTTGTGTACAGAATAGTTAACAACATCACCTAGGTCACCTCCCTGCATTATGCTTCCAAAAACATTGCAATGTCACTAGGCCGTAGGGAGATCACTGGGCTCCCTGAGACACTTGCAGATTGAGTCAGCTGCGTGTGCTTAGAAAACCAGTAAATGTTGTTGCAGAGACTTGAACCCGTATCTCTGTCCTCTGTCCTCTTTTACCTCCTTCTCGATTGCTAACTGTATTTAGCCACATTCATTGACTAAGTGCTCACTGAAGACCACAAGTATCCTTCCTCTGGGCCTGTTGTAGACAGAAAAGTATACTTAATTTTTTACTAACCACCATGTTTGAGGGACGTCGGCGTGATCACCACTGGTAGGTGGAGGGACAAATAAAAAGGAACACCTATTTCTAGACAGGATCATTTGGTAGGAAAGTGTGTGTTGTGGAGAGACGTGTTTGTTTGAGTGTCCAAACTTCCCTCTTTATATGGTTATTACTTCTTTACAATCGTGAACATCATAAAACCCACTGATTTAAAAAGCCCAGACGCATAGTTTTACAGCAATTCATTTGTTGAGGTGAGAAAAAATGTGAAGGACATTGCAGTACCACTAAATCTATACATGGGCACTGTTGAAACCAAACAAAAAGAATTCACGGTGGCTAGATAGGACTATTTTCTAGTGACTGTCTTTGGGAACTCAAACAGAATCCATTTGTTTCTTTGTTTCTCAGATTCACTTGTATAGGATACCTGTCCACGCCCATTCAGCTTGTAGAGTTTGTCTGTGCCTTTGGATCTCAAGAGAGTCTCCAGTAAGGGAGCACATAGGTGGTCTTGAGTTTTCATCAGTACTTCTAAACCTGTGTCTTTTGATTTTAGCACTCAAAGCCTGTACTTTTATTCTGATATTTGAGAGCCTTGCTCTTACTGCAATTTGAAATTTTTTTTGTTCTCATTAATACACAATCACATGCAGAACATTGTTTACTAGTCTACCCCCTTCACCAAGTCCCCACCAAATCCCAGTTACAGTCGCTGTCTGTCAGCATGTACTAAGATGCTGTAGAATCACTACTTGTCTACTCTGTGTTGTACAGCCCTACTCATGAAAACCCACCCTACACATTATACATGCTAATCCTAATGCCCCCATTCTTTTCCCCCGCCCTTATTACTCCCTTCCCAGAAACCCTACTCATACCCTTTCTCTTTGTTAACTGTTAGTCCACTCTCGTTTTCTGTGAGTCTGCTGCTGTTTTTTCCTTCAGTTTTTCTTTGTTATCATACTCCACACATGAGTGAAATCATTTGGTACATGTATTTCTCCGCCTGGCCTATTTGACTGAGCAAAATACCCTCTAGCTCCATACACGTTATTGCAAAAGATAGGATTGTTTTCTTCTTATGGCTGCTTACTGCACTTTTTAAATTGGATTTCATACTTCTTTCTTGTTTGTAGTTTCACTATGTGCTTTCCCCATTGCTCTCCCGGTTATGAGCAGTAGCTTTGTGTTAATCGATATGTACCTATATCTATCTATCTGCCTGTCTATCTATCTATCAATCAATCAATCATCTTTTTGTCTGCCCATCTGTCCTTGTGTACAAAACAGTTAACCATATGGCCTGTATCACTTTCCTACATTATGCTTCCAAAAATCCTGCAAGGTATCTAGGCTGTAGGGAGAGCAGTGGGTTCACCGAGACACCTGCAGGTCGAGTCGTCCGCGTGTACCTACAAAACAGGAAAAATGGTTGTGCAGAGACTTGAACCCGTGTCTCTATCCTCTGTCCTCTTTCATCTCCTTCTAACTTGCTGTCTGTATTTAGCCACATTCATTGACTAAGTGATTCCTGAGGACCACAAGTATAGTTCCTCTGGGCCTGTTGTCGACAGAAAAGTAAACTTGTTGCTTTGCTCACCACCATGTTTGAAGGGCATCGGTGTGATCAACGCTGATAGGACGGAGGGTCAAATAAAAAGGAAAACCAATTTCTAGACAGCAGCAGTTGGGAGCTAAGAGTGTATTGTGGAGTGACGTATTTATTTGAGTGTCCAAACTTCCCTCTTTAGGTGGTTATTACACCTTCACATTCGTGAACATCATAAAGCCCACTGATTTAAAAGACCCAGATGCTTATTATTACAGCAACTCAGTTGTTGAGGTGAGAGAAAATTAGAAGTCCGTTGCTGCACCACTAAATCTATGGCTGGGAACTGCTGAAACCAAACAAAAATAATTCACGGTGGCCAGATAGGGCTATTTTCTACTGACTGTCTCTGGGGACTCAAACAGAATCTGTTTGTTTGATTGTTTGTATTTCAGTTTCACTCTTGTAGGGTACTTGTCCACACACCTTCGGCTTGTAGTTTGTCTGTGTCCTTGGATCTCAAGTGAGTCTCCTGTAAGTAAGCACGTAGGTGTCTTGAGATTTCATCCCTTCTTTTAACCCTGTGTCTTTTGTTTGCAGCACTCAGATTCTGACCTTTTATTCTGATGATTCAGAGCTGTGCACTTATTGCACTTAAAACAATTTTTTTATCATTAATCTACAATCACGTGAAGAACATTATGTTTACTATACTCCCCCCTTCACCAAGTCCCCCCATAAAACCTCTTCAGTCGCTGTCCATCAGCGTATTTGGATGCTGTAGACCCCTTCACCATGTACCCCCCAACAGACCCCGTTACAATCGCTGTCCATCAGCGAGTAGTAAGATGCTATATGATCTCTACTAGTCTTCTCTGTGTTGTACAGTACTCCCCATGCACACCCGACACCACGCATTATACATGCTAATCCTAATGCCCCCATTCTTTGTCCCCACACTTATCCCACCCTTCAGAACCACCCTGCCCAGTCCTTTTCCCTTTGGTAACTTTTAGTCAACTCTCGGGTTCTGTGAGTCTGCTGCTATTTTTTTCCTTCAGTTTTTCTTTGCTGTTATATTCCACACATGAGTGAATTCACTTGGTACTTGTCTTTCTCCGCCTGGCCTATTTCTCTATCTCCATCCACGTCATTGCAAACGGTAGGATTTGTTTTCTTCTTAAGGCTGCTTACTGCACTTTTTAAACTGGATTTCATTCTTCCTTTTTGTCTGTAGTTTACCTATGTGCTTTCACCATTCATCTACTGATTATGAGCAATAGCTTTGTATCAATCGATGTGTATCTGTGTCTTCTATCTAACGGTCTGTCTGTCTATCTATGTATCTATCTAACTATGTATCTATGTATCTATCTATCTATCTTCGTATCATCTATCTATGATGTCTATCATCTATCAATCTATGTCCCTATCTTTCTATCTTTCATCTGTCATCTGTCTACTTATCTGTCTATGAATCAATCATCTTTTTGTCTGCCCATGTATCCTTATCTACAGAACAGTTAACAACATAGCCTATGTCACTTCCCTACATTATGCTCCCAGAAATCTTGTAAGGTAACTAGGCCGTAAGGAGAGCACTGGGTTCACCGAGACACTTGCAGGTCGAGTCAGCCGCGTGTGCTTAGAAAACCATTAAATGGTGTTGCAGGGACTTGAACCCATATCTCTGTCCTCTGTCATCTTTTACCTCCTTCTCGCTTACTCACTGTATTTAGCCACATTCATGGACTAAGTGCTCACTGAAGACCTCAAGTATCCTTCATCTGGGCCTGTTGTCGACAGAAAAGTGTACTTGGTTCTTTGCACACCACCATGTTTGAGGGACATCGGCGTGATCACTGCTGTTAGGTGGAGGAACAAATATAAAGGAACACCTATTTCGAGACAGGAGCAGTTGGGAACAAAGAATGTGTTGTGGAGTGAAGTGTTTATTTGAGGGTCCAAACTTCTGTCTTTAGGTGGTTATTACATCTTCACATTCGTGAACATCATAAAGCCCACTGATTTCAAAAGCCCAGATTCTTATTATCACAGCAACTCAGTTTTTGAGGTGAGAGAAAATGAGAAGTACGTTGCTGCACCACTAAAACTATGCCTGGGCCGTGCTGAAACCAAACAAAAAGAATTCACGGTGGCTAGATAGGGCTTTTTCCTACTGACTCTCCTGGGGACTCAAACAGAATCCATTTGTTTGTTTGTTTCTCAGCTTCACTTGTGTAGGTTACCTGTCCCCACACCTTCAGCTTGTAGTTTGTCTGTGTCCTTGGATCTCAAGTGAGTCTCCTGTAAGTAAGCACGTAGGTGTCTTGAGTTTTCATCCCTTCTTTTAACCCTGTGTCTTTTGTTTGCAGCAATCAGAGCCTGACCTTTTATTCTGAGGATTCAGAACTGTGCCCTTATTGCACTTAAAAAATTTTTTTTGTTATCATTGTTCTACAATCACGTGAAGAACATTATGTTTACTATGCTCCCCCCTTCAACAAGTCCCCCCCCAAAACCTCTTACTGTCGCATTCCAACAGCGTAGATGGATGCTGTAGACCACTTCACCATTTCCCCCCCCACAGACACCATTACAGTCACTGTTCATCAGCGGGTAAGATGCTATATGATCTCTACTAGTCTTCTCTGTGTTGTACAGCACTCCTCATGCCCCCTCCGACCCCATGCAATATACATGCTTATCCTAATGCCCCCATACTTTCTCCCCACACTTATCCCTCCCTTCAGACAAACCCTGCCCAGTCCTTTTCCCTTTGGTAACTTTTAGTCAACTCTCGGGTTCTGTGAGTCTGCTGCTTTTTTTTCTTCAGTTTTTCTTTTTGTTACGCTCTACACACGAGTGAAATCATTTGGTACTTGTCTTTCTCCACCTGGCCCATTTCTCTGAACATTCTACCGTCTAGCTCCATCCACGTCATTGCAAATGGTAGGATTGTTTTCTTCTTATGGCTCCTTACTGCACTTTGTAAACTGGATTTCATTCTTCCTTTTTGTTTGTAGTTTAGCTACGTGCTTTCACCACTCATCACCTGGTTATGAGCAATAGCTTTGTGTCAATCGATATGTATCTGTATCTATCTATCTATCACTCTGTCTGTATATCTATCTATCTTTCTATATATCATTCTATCTATCTCTCTATCTATCCTTCTCTGTATTTATCTATCCATCTATCTAGCTTCCTATCATATATCTATCATGTGTATCATCTATCTATCTATCATCTGTCATCTATATATATGTCTATCTATGAATCAATCATCTTTCTGTCTGCCCATCATCCTTGTGTACAGAATAGTTAACAACATCACCTAGGTCACCTCCCTGCATTATGCTTCCAAAAACATTGCAATGTCACTAGGCCGTAGGGAGATCACTGGGCTCCCTGAGACACTTGCAGATTGAGTCAGCTGCGTGTGCTTAGAAAACCAGTAAATGTTGTTGCAGAGACTTGAACCCGTATCTCTGTCCTCTGTCCTCTTTTACCTCCTTCTCGATTGCTAACTGTATTTAGCCACATTCATTGACTAAGTGCTCACTGAAGACCACAAGTATCCTTCCTCTGGGCCTGTTGTAGACAGAAAAGTATACTTAATTTTTTACTAACCACCATGTTTGAGGGACGTCGGCGTGATCACCACTGGTAGGTGGAGGGACAAATAAAAAGGAACACCTATTTCTAGACAGGATCATTTGGTAGGAAAGTGTGTGTTGTGGAGAGACGTGTTTGTTTGAGTGTCCAAACTTCCCTCTTTATATGGTTATTACTTCTTTACAATCGTGAACATCATAAAACCCACTGATTTAAAAAGCCCAGACGCATAGTTTTACAGCAATTCATTTGTTGAGGTGAGAAAAAATGTGAAGGACATTGCAGTACCACTAAATCTATACATGGGCACTGTTGAAACCAAACAAAAAGAATTCACGGTGGCTAGATAGGACTATTTTCTAGTGACTGTCTTTGGGAACTCAAACAGAATCCATTTGTTTCTTTGTTTCTCAGATTCACTTGTATAGGATACCTGTCCACGCCCATTCAGCTTGTAGAGTTTGTCTGTGCCTTTGGATCTCAAGAGAGTCTCCAGTAAGGGAGCACATAGGTGGTCTTGAGTTTTCATCAGTACTTCTAAACCTGTGTCTTTTGATTTTAGCACTCAAAGCCTGTACTTTTATTCTGATATTTGAGAGCCTTGCTCTTACTGCAATTTGAAATTTTTTTTGTTCTCATTAATACACAATCACATGCAGAACATTGTTTACTAGTCTACCCCCTTCACCAAGTCCCCACCAAATCCCAGTTACAGTCGCTGTCTGTCAGCATGTACTAAGATGCTGTAGAATCACTACTTGTCTACTCTGTGTTGTACAGCCCTACTCATGAAAACCCACCCTACACATTATACATGCTAATCCTAATGCCCCCATTCTTTTCCCCCGCCCTTATTACTCCCTTCCCAGAAACCCTACTCATACCCTTTCTCTTTGTTAACTGTTAGTCCACTCTCGTTTTCTGTGAGTCTGCTGCTGTTTTTTCCTTCAGTTTTTCTTTGTTATCATACTCCACACATGAGTGAAATCATTTGGTACATGTATTTCTCCGCCTGGCCTATTTGACTGAGCAAAATACCCTCTAGCTCCATACACGTTATTGCAAAAGATAGGATTGTTTTCTTCTTATGGCTGCTTACTGCACTTTTTAAATTGGATTTCATACTTCTTTCTTGTTTGTAGTTTCACTATGTGCTTTCCCCATTGCTCTCCCGGTTATGAGCAGTAGCTTTGTGTTAATCGATATGTACCTATATCTATCTATCTGCCTGTCTATCTATCTATCAATCAATCAATCATCTTTTTGTCTGCCCATCTGTCCTTGTGTACAAAACAGTTAACCATATGGCCTGTATCACTTTCCTACATTATGCTTCCAAAAATCCTGCAAGGTATCTAGGCTGTAGGGAGAGCAGTGGGTTCACCGAGACACCTGCAGGTCGAGTCGTCCGCGTGTACCTACAAAACAGGAAAAATGGTTGTGCAGAGACTTGAACCCGTGTCTCTATCCTCTGTCCTCTTTCATCTCCTTCTAACTTGCTGTCTGTATTTAGCCACATTCATTGACTAAGTGATTCCTGAGGACCACAAGTATAGTTCCTCTGGGCCTGTTGTCGACAGAAAAGTAAACTTGTTGCTTTGCTCACCACCATGTTTGAAGGGCATCGGTGTGATCAACGCTGATAGGACGGAGGGTCAAATAAAAAGGAAAACCAATTTCTAGACAGCAGCAGTTGGGAGCTAAGAGTGTATTGTGGAGTGACGTATTTATTTGAGTGTCCAAACTTCCCTCTTTAGGTGGTTATTACACCTTCACATTCGTGAACATCATAAAGCCCACTGATTTAAAAGACCCAGATGCTTATTATTACAGCAACTCAGTTGTTGAGGTGAGAGAAAATTAGAAGTCCGTTGCTGCACCACTAAATCTATGGCTGGGAACTGCTGAAACCAAACAAAAATAATTCACGGTGGCCAGATAGGGCTATTTTCTACTGACTGTCTCTGGGGACTCAAACAGAATCTGTTTGTTTGATTGTTTGTATTTCAGTTTCACTCTTGTAGGGTACTTGTCCACACACCTTCGGCTTGTAGTTTGTCTGTGTCCTTGGATCTCAAGTGAGTCTCCTGTAAGTAAGCACGTAGGTGTCTTGAGATTTCATCCCTTCTTTTAACCCTGTGTCTTTTGTTTGCAGCACTCAGATTCTGACCTTTTATTCTGATGATTCAGAGCTGTGCACTTATTGCACTTAAAACAATTTTTTTATCATTAATCTACAATCACGTGAAGAACATTATGTTTACTATACTCCCCCCTTCACCAAGTCCCCCCATAAAACCTCTTCAGTCGCTGTCCATCAGCGTATTTGGATGCTGTAGACCCCTTCACCATGTACCCCCCAACAGACCCCGTTACAATCGCTGTCCATCAGCGAGTAGTAAGATGCTATATGATCTCTACTAGTCTTCTCTGTGTTGTACAGTACTCCCCATGCACACCCGACACCACGCATTATACATGCTAATCCTAATGCCCCCATTCTTTGTCCCCACACTTATCCCACCCTTCAGAACCACCCTGCCCAGTCCTTTTCCCTTTGGTAACTTTTAGTCAACTCTCGGGTTCTGTGAGTCTGCTGCTATTTTTTTCCTTCAGTTTTTCTTTGCTGTTATATTCCACACATGAGTGAATTCACTTGGTACTTGTCTTTCTCCGCCTGGCCTAGTTCTCTATCTCCATCCACGTCATTGCAAACGGTAGGATTTGTTTTCTTCTTAAGGCTGCTTACTGCACTTTTTAAACTGGATTTCATTCTTCCTTTTTGTCTGTAGTTTACCTATGTGCTTTCACCATTCATCTACTGATTATGAGCAATAGCTTTGTATCAATCGATGTGTATCTGTGTCTTCTATCTAACGGTCTGTCTGTCTATCTATGTATCTATCTAACTATGTATCTATGTATCTATCTATCTATCTTCGTATCATCTATCTATGATGTCTATCATCTATCAATCTATGTCCCTATCTTTCTATCTTTCATCTGTCATCTGTCTACTTATCTGTCTATGAATCAATCATCTTTTTGTCTGCCCATGTATCCTTATCTACAGAACAGTTAACAACATAGCCTATGTCACTTCCCTACATTATGCTCCCAGAAATCTTGTAAGGTAACTATGCCGTAAGGAGAGCACTGGGTTCACCGAGACACTTGCAGGTCGAGTCAGCCGCATGTGCTTAGAAAACCATTAAATGGTGTTGCAGGGACTTGAACCCATATCTCTGTCCTCTGTCATCTTTTACCTCCTTCTCGCTTACTCACTGTATTTAGCCACATTCATGGACTAAGTGCTCACTGAAGACCTCAAGTATCCTTCATCTGGGCCTGTTGTCGACAGAAAAGTGTACTTGGTTCTTTGCACACCACCATGTTTGAGGGACATCGGCGTGATCACTGCTGTTAGGTGGAGGAACAAATATAAAGGAACACCTATTTCGAGACAGGAGCAGTTGGGAACAAAGAATGTGTTGTGGAGTGAAGTGTTTATTTGAGGGTCCAAACTTCTGTCTTTAGGTGGTTATTACATCTTCACATTCGTGAACATCATAAAGCCCACTGATTTCAAAAGCCCAGATTCTTATTATCACAGCAACTCAGTTTTTGAGGTGAGAGAAAATGAGAAGTACGTTGCTGCACCACTAAAACTATGCCTGGGCCGTGCTGAAACCAAACAAAAAGAATTCACGGTGGCTAGATAGGGCTTTTTCCTACTGACTCTCCTGGGGACTCAAACAGAATCCATTTGTTTGTTTGTTTCTCAGCTTCACTTGTGTAGGTTACCTGTCCCCACACCTTCAGCTTGTAGTTTGTCTGTGTCCTTGGATCTCAAGTGAGTCTCCTGTAAGTAAGCACGTAGGTGTCTTGAGTTTTCATCCCTTCTTTTAAACCTGTGTCATTTGTTTGCAGCAATCAGAGCCTGACCTTTTATTCTGAGGATTCAGAACTGTGCCCTTATTGCACTTAAAAAATTTTTTTTGTTATCATTGTTCTACAATCACGTGAAGAACATTATGTTTACTATGCTCCCCCCTTCAACAAGTCCCCCCCCAAAACCTCTTACTGTCGCAGTCCAACAGCGTAGATGGATGCTGTAGACCACTTCACCATTTCCCCCCCCACAGACACCATTTCAGTCACTGTTCATCAGCGGGTAAGATGCTATATGATCTCTACTAGTCTTCTCTGTGTTGTACAGCACTCCTCATGCCCCCTCCGACCCCATGCAATATACATGCTTATCCTAATGCCCCCATACGTTCTCCCCACACTTATCCCTCCCTTCAGACAAACCCTGCCCAGTCCTTTTCCCTTTGGTAACTTTTAGTCAACTCTCGGGTTCTGTGAGTCTGCTGCTTTTTTTTCTTCAGTTTTTCTTTTTGTTACGCTCTACACACGAGTGAAATCATTTGGTACTTGTCTTTCTCCACCTGGCCCATTTCTCTGAACATTCTACCGTCTAGCTCCATCCACGTCATTGCAAATGGTAGGATTGTTTTCTTCTTATGGCTCCTTACTGCACTTTGTAAACTGGATTTCATTCTTCCTTTTTGTTTGTAGTTTAGCTACGTGCTTTCACCACTCATCACCTGGTTATGAGCAATAGCTTTGTGTCAATCGATATGTATCTGTATCTATCTATCTATCACTCTGTCTGTATATCTATCTATCTTTCTATATATCATTCTATCTATCTCTCTATCTATCCTTCTCTGTATTTATCTATCCATCTATCTAGCTTCCTATCATATATCTATCATGTGTATCATCTATCTATCTATCATCTGTCATCTATATATATGTCTATCTATGAATCAATCATCTTTCTGTCTGCCCATCATCCTTGTGTACAGAATAGTTAACAACATCACCTATGTCACCTCCCTGCATTATGCTTCCAAAAACATTGCAATGTCACTAGGCCGTAGGGAGATCACTGGGCTCCCTGAGACACTTGCAGATTGAGTCAGCTGCGTGTGCTTAGAAAACCAGTAAATGTTGTTGCAGAGACTTGAACCCGTATCTCTGTCCTCTGTCCTCTTTTACCTCCTTCTCGATTGCTAACTGTATTTAGCCACATTCATTGACTAAGTGCTCACTGAAGACCACAAGTATCCTTCCTCTGGGCCTGTTGTAGACAGAAAAGTATACTTAATTTTTTACTAACCACCATGTTTGAGGGACGTCGGCGTGATCACCACTGGTAGGTGGAGGGACAAATAAAAAGGAACACCTATTTCTAGACAGGATCATTGGGTAGGAAAGTGTGTGTTGTGGAGAGACGTGTTTGTTTGAGTGTCCAAACTTCCCTCTTTATATGGTTATTACTTCTTTACAATCGTGAACATCATAAAACCCACTGATTTAAAAAGCCCAGACGCATAGTTTTACAGCAATTCATTTGTTGAGGTGAGAAAAAATGTGAAGGACATTGCAGTACCACTAAATCTATACATGGGCACTGTTGAAACCAAACAAAAAGAATTCACGGTGGCTAGATAGGACTATTTTCTAGTGACTGTCTTTGGGAACTCAAACAGAATCCATTTGTTTCTTTGTTTCTCAGATTCACTTGTATAGGATACCTGTCCACGCCCATTCAGCTTGTAGAGTTTGTCTGTGCCTTTGGATCTCAAGAGAGTCTCCAGTAAGGGAGCACATAGGTGGTCTTGAGTTTTCATCAGTACTTCTAAACCTGTGTCTTTTGATTTTAGCACTCAAAGCCTGTACTTTTATTCTGATATTTGAGAGCCTTGCTCTTACTGCAATTTGAAATTTTTTTTGTTCTCATTAATACACAATCACATGCAGAACATTGTTTACTAGTCTACCCCCTTCACCAAGTCCCCACCAAATCCCAGTTACAGTCGCTGTCTGTCAGCATGTACTAAGATGCTGTAGAATCACTACTTGTCTACTCTGTGTTGTACAGCCCTACTCATGAAAACCCACCCTACACATTATACATGCTAATCCTAATGCCCCCATTCTTTTCCCCCGCCCTTATTACTCCCTTCCCAGAAACCCTACTCATACCCTTTCTCTTTGTTAACTGTTAGTCCACTCTCGTTTTCTGTGAGTCTGCTGCTGTTTTTTCCTTCAGTTTTTCTTTGTTATCATACTCCACACATGAGTGAAATCATTTGGTACATGTATTTCTCCGCCTGGCCTATTTGACTGAGCAAAATACCCTCTAGCTCCATACACGTTATTGCAAAAGATAGGATTGTTTTCTTCTTATGGCTGCTTACTGCACTTTTTAAATTGGATTTCATACTTCTTTCTTGTTTGTAGTTTCACTATGTGCTTTCCCCATTGCTCTCCCGGTTATGAGCAGTAGCTTTGTGTTAATCGATATGTACCTATATCTATCTATCTGCCTGTCTATCTATCTATCAATCAATCAATCATCTTTTTGTCTGCCCATCTGTCCTTGTGTACAAAACAGTTAACCATATAGCCTGTATCACTTTCCTACATTATGCTTCCAAAAATCCTGCAAGGTATCTAGGCTGTAGGGAGAGCAGTGGGTTCACCGAGACACCTGCAGGTCGAGTCGTCCGCGTGTACCTACAAAACAGGAAAAATGGTTGTGCAGAGACTTGAACCCGTGTCTCTATCCTCTGTCCTCTTTCATCTCCTTCTAACTTGCTGTCTGTATTTAGCCACATTCATTGACTAAGTGATTCCTGAGGACCACAAGTATAGTTCCTCTGGGCCTGTTGTCGACAGAAAAGTAAACTTGTTGCTTTGCTCACCACCATGTTTGAAGGGCATCGGCGTGATCAACGCTGATAGGACGGAGGGTCAAATAAAAAGGAAAACCAATTTCTAGACAGCAGCAGTTGGGAGCTAAGAGTGTATTGTGGAGTGACGTATTTATTTGAGTGTCCAAACTTCCCTCTTTAGGTGGTTATTACACCTTCACATTCGTGAACATCATAAAGCCCACTGATTTAAAAGACCCAGATGCTTATTATTACAGCAACTCAGTTGTTGAGGTGAGAGAAAATTAGAAGTCCGTTGCTGCACCACTAAATCTATGGCTGGGAACTGCTGAAACCAAACAAAAATAATTCACGGTGGCCAGATAGGGCTATTTTCTACTGACTGTCTCTGGGGACTCAAACAGAATCTGTTTGTTTGATTGTTTGTATTTCAGTTTCACTCTTGTAGGGTACTTGTCCACACACCTTCGGCTTGTAGTTTGTCTGTGTCCTTGGATCTCAAGTGAGTCTCCTGTAAGTAAGCACGTAGGTGTCTTGAGATTTCATCCCTTCTTTTAACCCTGTGTCTTTTGTTTGCAGCACTCAGATTCTGACCTTTTATTCTGATGATTCAGAGCTGTGCACTTATTGCACTTAAAACAATTTTTTTATCATTAATCTACAATCACGTGAAGAACATTATGTTTACTATACTCCCCCCTTCACCAAGTCCCCCCATAAAACCTCTTCAGTCGCTGTCCATCAGCGTATTTGGATGCTGTAGACCCCTTCACCATGTACCCCCCAACAGACCCCGTTACAATCGCTGTCCATCAGCGAGTAGTAAGATGCTATATGATCTCTACTAGTCTTCTCTGTGTTGTACAGTACTCCCCATGCACACCCGACACCACGCATTATACATGCTAATCCTAATGCCCCCATTCTTTGTCCCCACACTTATCCCACCCTTCAGAACCACCCTGCCCAGTCCTTTTCCCTTTGGTAACTTTTAGTCAACTCTCGGGTTCTGTGAGTCTGCTGCTATTTTTTTCCTTCAGTTTTTCTTTGCTGTTATATTCCACACATGAGTGAATTCACTTGGTACTTGTCTTTCTCCGCCTGGCCTAGTTCTCTATCTCCATCCACGTCATTGCAAACGTTAGGATTTGTTTTCTTCTTAAGACTGCTTACTGCACTTTTTAAACTGGATTTCATTCTTCCTTTTTGTCTGTAGTTTACCTATGTGCTTTCACCATTCATCTACTGATTATGAGCAATAGCTTTGTATCAATCGATGTGTATCTGTGTCTTCTATCTAACGGTCTGTCTGTCTATCTATGTATCTATCTAACTATGTATCTATGTATCTATCTATCTATCTTCGTATCATCTATCTATGATGTCTATCATCTATCAATCTATGTCCCTATCTTTCTATCTTTCATCTGTCATCTGTCTACTTATCTGTCTATGAATCAATCATCTTTTTGTCTGCCCATGTATCCTTATCTACAGAACAGTTAACAACATAGCCTATGTCACTTCCCTACATTATGCTCCCAGAAATCTTGTAAGGTAACTATGCCGTAAGGAGAGCACTGGGTTCACCGAGACACTTGCATGTCGAGTCAGCCGCATGTGCTTAGAAAACCATTAAATGGTGTTGCAGGGACTTGAACCCATATCTCTGTCCTCTGTCATCTTTTACCTCCTTCTCGCTTACTCACTGTATTTAGCCACATTCATGGACTAAGTGCTCACTGAAGACCTCAAGTATCCTTCATCTGGGCCTGTTGTCGACAGAAAAGTGTACTTGGTTCTTTGCACACCACCATGTTTGAGGGACATCGGCGTGATCACTGCTGTTAGGTGGAGGAACAAATATAAAGGAACACCTATTTCGAGACAGGAGCAGTTGGGAACAAAGAATGTGTTGTGGAGTGAAGTGTTTATTTGAGGGTCCAAACTTCTGTCTTTAGGTGGTTATTACATCTTCACATTCGTGAACATCATAAAGCCCACTGATTTCAAAAGCCCAGATTCTTATTATCACAGCAACTCAGTTTTTGAGGTGAGAGAAAATGAGAAGTACGTTGCTGCACCACTAAAACTATGCCTGGGCCGTGCTGAAACCAAACAAAAAGAATTCACGGTGGCTAGATAGGGCTTTTTCCTACTGACTCTCCTGGGGACTCAAACAGAATCCATTTGTTTGTTTGTTTCTCAGCTTCACTTGTGTAGGTTACCTGTCCCCACACCTTCAGCTTGTAGTTTGTCTGTGTCCTTGGATCTCAAGTGAGTCTCCTGTAAGTAAGCACGTAGGTGTCTTGAGTTTTCATCCCTTCTTTTAAACCTGTGTCTTTTGTTTGCAGCAATCAGAGCCTGACCTTTTATTCTGAGGATTCAGAACTGTGCCCTTATTGCACTTAAAAAATTTTTTTTGTTATCATTGTTCTACAATCACGTGAAGAACATTATGTTTACTATGCTCCCCCCTTCAACAAGTCCCCCCCCAAAACCTCTTACTGTCGCAGTCCAACAGCGTAGATGGATGCTGTAGACCACTTCACCATTTCCCCCCCCACAGACACCATTTCAGTCACTGTTCATCAGCGGGTAAGATGCTATATGATCTCTACTAGTCTTCTCTGTGTTGTACAGCACTCCTCATGCCCCCTCCGACCCCATGCAATATACATGCTTATCCTAATGCCCCCATACTTTCTCCCCACACTTATCCCTCCCTTCAGACAAACCCTGCCCAGTCCTTTTCCCTTTGGTAACTTTTAGTCAACTCTCGGGTTCTGTGAGTCTGCTGCTTTTTTTTCTTCAGTTTTTCTTTTTGTTACGCTCTACACATGAGTGAAATCATTTGGTACTTGTCTTTTTCCACCTGGCCCATTTCTCTGAACATTCTACCGTCTAGCTCCATCCACGTCATTGCAAATGGTAGGATTGTTTTCTTCTTATGGCTCCTTACTGCACTTTGTAAACTGGATTTCATTCTTCCTTTTTGTTTGTAGTTTAGCTACGTGCTTTCACCATTCATCACCTGGTTATGAGCAATAGCTTTGTGTCAATCGATATGTATCTGTATCTATCTATCTATCACTCTGTCTGTATATCTATCTATCTTTCTATATATCATTCTATCTATCTCTCTATCTATCCTTCTCTGTATTTATCTATCCATCTATCTAGCTTCCTATCATATATCTATCATGTGTATCATCTATCTATCTATCATCTGTCATCTATATATATGTCTATCTATGAATCAATCATCTTTCTGTCTGCCCATCATCCTTGTGTACAGAATAGTTAACAACATCACCTATGTCACCTCCCTGCATTATGCTTCCAAAAACATTGCAATGTCACTAGGCCGTAGGGAGATCACTGGGCTCCCTGAGACACTTGCAGATTGAGTCAGCTGCGTGTGCTTAGAAAACCAGTAAATGTTGTTGCAGAGACTTGAACCCGTATCTCTGTCCTCTGTCCTCTTTTACCTCCTTCTCGATTGCTAACTGTATTTAGCCACATTCATTGACTAAGTGCTCACTGAAGACCACAAGTATCCTTCCTCTGGGCCTGTTGTAGACAGAAAAGTATATTTAATTTTTTACTAACCACCATGTTTGAGGGACGTCGGCGTGATCACCACTGGTAGGTGGAGGGACAAATAAAAAGGAACACCTATTTCTAGACAGGATCATTTGGTAGGAAAGTGTGTGTTGTGGAGAGACGTGTTTGTTTGAGTGTCCAAACTTCCCTCTTTATATGGTTATTACTTCTTTACAATCGTGAACATCATAAAACCCACTGATTTAAAAAGCCCAGACGCATAGTTTTACAGCAATTCATTTGTTGAGGTGAGAAAAAATGTGAAGGACATTGCAGTACCACTAAATCTATACATGGGCACTGTTGAAACCAAACAAAAAGAATTCACGGTGGCTAGATAGGACTATTTTCTAGTGACTGTCTTTGGGAACTCAAACAGAATCCATTTGTTTCTTTGTTTCTCAGATTCACTTGTATAGGATACCTGTCCACGCCCATTCAGCTTGTAGAGTTTGTCTGTGCCTTTGGATCTCAAGAGAGTCTCCAGTAAGGGAGCACATAGGTGGTCTTGAGTTTTCATCAGTACTTCTAAACCTGTGTCTTTTGATTTTAGCACTCAAAGCCTGTACTTTTATTCTGATATTTGAGAGCCTTGCTCTTACTGCAATTTGAAATTTTTTTTGTTCTCATTAATACACAATCACATGCAGAACATTGTTTACTAGTCTACCCCCTTCACCAAGTCCCCACCAAATCCCAGTTACAGTCGCTGTCTGTCAGCATGTACTAAGATGCTGTAGAATCACTACTTGTCTACTCTGTGTTGTACAGCCCTACTCATGAAAACCCACCCTACACATTATACATGCTAATCCTAATGCCCCCATTCTTTTCCCCCGCCCTTATTACTCCCTTCCCAGAAACCCTACTCATACCCTTTCTCTTTGTTAACTGTTAGTCCACTCTCGTTTTCTGTGAGTCTGCTGCTGTTTTTTCCTTCAGTTTTTCTTTGTTATCATACTCCACACATGAGTGAAATCATTTGGTACATGTATTTCTCCGCCTGGCCTATTTGACTGAGCAAAATACCCTCTAGCTCCATACACGTTATTGCAAAAGATAGGATTGTTTTCTTCTTATGGCTGCTTACTGCACTTTTTAAATTGGATTTCATACTTCTTTCTTGTTTGTAGTTTCACTATGTGCTTTCCCCATTGCTCTCCCGGTTATGAGCAGTAGCTTTGTGTTAATCGATATGTACCTATATCTATCTATCTGCCTGTCTATCTATCTATCAATCAATCAATCATCTTTTTGTCTGCCCATCTGTCCTTGTGTACAAAACAGTTAACCATATAGCCTGTATCACTTTCCTACATTATGCTTCCAAAAATCCTGCAAGGTATCTAGGCTGTAGGGAGAGCAGTGGGTTCACCGAGACACCTGCAGGTCGAGTCGTCCGCGTGTACCTACAAAACAGGAAAAATGGTTGTGCAGAGACTTGAACCCGTGTCTCTATCCTCTGTCCTCTTTCATCTCCTTCTAACTTGCTGTCTGTATTTAGCCACATTCATTGACTAAGTGATTCCTGAGGACCACAAGTATAGTTCCTCTGGGCCTGTTGTCGACAGAAAAGTAAACTTGTTGCTTTGCTCACCACCATGTTTGAAGGGCATCGGCGTGATCAACGCTGATAGGACGGAGGGTCAAATAAAAAGGAAAACCAATTTCTAGACAGCAGCAGTTGGGAGCTAAGAGTGTATTGTGGAGTGAAGTATTTATTTGAGTGTCCAAACTTCCCTCTTTAGGTGGTTATTACAACTTCACATTCGTGAACATCATAAAGCCCACTGATTTAAAAGACCCAGATGCTTATTATTACAGCAACTCAGTTGTTGAGGTGAGAGAAAATTAGAAGTCCGTTGCTGCACCACTAAATCTATGGCTGGGAACTGCTGAAACCAAACAAAAATAATTCACGGTGGCCAGATAGGGCTATTTTCTACTGACTGTCTCTGGGGACTCAAACAGAATCTGTTTGTTTGATTGTTTGTATTTCAGTTTCACTCTTGTAGGGTACTTGTCCACACACCTTCGGCTTGTAGTTTGTCTGTGTCCTTGGATCTCAAGTGAGTCTCCTGTAAGTAAGCACGTAGGTGTCTTGAGATTTCATCCCTTCTTTTAACCCTGTGTCTTTTGTTTGCAGCACTCAGATTCTGACCTTTTATTCTGATGATTCAGAGCTGTGCACTTATTGCACTTAAAACAACTTTTTTATCATTAATCTACAATCACGTGAAGAACATTATGTTTACTATACTCCCCCCTTCACCAAGTCCCCCCATAAAACCTCTTCAGTCGCTGTCCATCAGCGTATTTGGATGCTGTAGACCCCTTCACCATGTACCCCCCAACAGACCCCGTTACAATCGCTGTCCATCAGCGAGTAGTAAGATGCTATATGATCTCTACTAGTCTTCTCTGTGTTGTACAGTACTCCCCATGCACACCCGACACCACGCATTATACATGCTAATCCTAATGCCCCCATTCTTTGTCCCCACACTTATCCCACCCTTCAGAACCACCCTGCCCAGTCCTTTTCCCTTTGGTAACTTTTAGTCAACTCTCGGGTTCTGTGAGTCTGCTGCTATTTTTTTCCTTCAGTTTTTCTTTGCTGTTATATTCCACACATGAGTGAATTCACTTGGTACTTGTCTTTCTCCGCCTGGCCTAGTTCTCTATCTCCATCCACGTCATTGCAAACGGTAGGATTTGTTTTCTTCTTAAGGCTGCTTACTGCACTTTTTAAACTGGATTTCATTCTTCCTTTTTGTCTGTAGTTTACCTATGTGCTTTCACCATTCATCTACTGATTATGAGCAATAGCTTTGTATCAATCGATGTGTATCTGTGTCTTCTATCTAACGGTCTGTCTGTCTATCTATGTATCTATCTAACTATGTATCTATGTATCTATCTATCTATCTTCGTATCATCTATCTATGATGTCTATCATCTATCAATCTATGTCCCTATCTTTCTATCTTTCATCTGTCATCTGTCTACTTATCTGTCTATGAATCAATCATCTTTTTGTCTGCCCATGTATCCTTATCTACAGAACAGTTAACAACATAGCCTATGTCACTTCCCTACATTATGCTCCCAGAAATCTTGTAAGGTAACTATGCCGTAAGGAGAGCACTGGGTTCACCGAGACACTTGCATGTCGAGTCAGCCGCATGTGCTTAGAAAACCATTAAATGGTGTTGCAGGGACTTGAACCCATATCTCTGTCCTCTGTCATCTTTTACCTCCTTCTCGCTTACTCACTGTATTTAGCCACATTCATGGACTAAGTGCTCACTGAAGACCTCAAGTATCCTTCATCTGGGCCTGTTGTCGACAGAAAAGTGTACTTGGTTCTTTGCACACCACCATGTTTGAGGGACATCGGCGTGATCACTGCTGTTAGGTGGAGGAACAAATATAAAGGAACACCTATTTCGAGACAGGAGCAGTTGGGAACAAAGAATGTGTTGTGGAGTGAAGTGTTTATTTGAGGGTCCAAACTTCTGTCTTTAGGTGGTTATTACATCTTCACATTCGTGAACATCATAAAGCCCACTGATTTCAAAAGCCCAGATTCTTATTATCACAGCAACTCAGTTTTTGAGGTGAGAGAAAATGAGAAGTACGTTGCTGCACCACTAAAACTATGCCTGGGCCGTGCTGAAACCAAACAAAAAGAATTCACGGTGGCTAGATAGGGCTTTTTCCTACTGACTCTCCTGGGGACTCAAACAGAATCCATTTGTTTGTTTGTTTCTCAGCTTCACTTGTGTAGGTTACCTGTCCCCACACCTTCAGCTTGTAGTTTGTCTGTGTCCTTGGATCTCAAGTGAGTCTCCTGTAAGTAAGCACGTAGGTGTCTTGAGTTTTCATCCCTTCTTTTAAACCTGTGTCTTTTGTTTGCAGCAATCAGAGCCTGACCTTTTATTCTGAGGATTCAGAACTGTGCCCTTATTGCACTTAAAAAATTTTTTTTGTTATCATTGTTCTACAATCACGTGAAGAACATTATGTTTACTATGCTCCCCCCTTCAACAAGTCCCCCCCCAAAACCTCTTACTGTCGCAGTCCAACAGCGTAGATGGATGCTGTAGACCACTTCACCATTTCCCCCCCCACAGACACCATTTCAGTCACTGTTCATCAGCGGGTAAGATGCTATATGATCTCTACTAGTCTTCTCTGTGTTGTACAGCACTCCTCATGCCCCCTCCGACCCCATGCAATATACATGCTTATCCTAATGCCCCCATACTTTCTCCCCACACTTATCCCTCCCTTCAGACAAACCCTGCCCAGTCCTTTTCCCTTTGGTAACTTTTAGTCAACTCTCGGGTTCTGTGAGTCTGCTGCTTTTTTTTCTTCAGTTTTTCTTTTTGTTACGCTCTACACATGAGTGAAATCATTTGGTACTTGTCTTTTTCCACCTGGCCCATTTCTCTGAACATTCTACCGTCTAGCTCCATCCACGTCATTGCAAATGGTAGGATTGTTTTCTTCTTATGGCTCCTTACTGCACTTTGTAAACTGGATTTCATTCTTCCTTTTTGTTTGTAGTTTAGCTACGTGCTTTCACCATTCATCACCTGGTTATGAGCAATAGCTTTGTGTCAATCGATATGTATCTGTATCTATCTATCTATCACTCTGTCTGTATATCTATCTATCTTTCTATATATCATTCTATCTATCTCTCTATCTATCCTTCTCTGTATTTATCTATCCATCTATCTAGCTTCCTATCATATATCTATCATGTGTATCATCTATCTATCTATCATCTGTCATCTATATATATGTCTATCTATGAATCAATCATCTTTCTGTCTGCCCATCATCCTTGTGTACAGAATAGTTAACAACATCACCTATGTCACCTCCCTGCATTATGCTTCCAAAAACATTGCAATGTCACTAGGCCGTAGGGAGATCACTGGGCTCCCTGAGACACTTGCAGATTGAGTCAGCTGCGTGTGCTTAGAAAACCAGTAAATGTTGTTGCAGAGACTTGAACCCGTATCTCTGTCCTCTGTCCTCTTTTACCTCCTTCTCGATTGCTAACTGTATTTAGCCACATTCATTGACTAAGTGCTCACTGAAGACCACAAGTATCCTTCCTCTGGGCCTGTTGTAGACAGAAAAGTATATTTAATTTTTTACTAACCACCATGTTTGAGGGACGTCGGCGTGATCACCACTGGTAGGTGGAGGGACAAATAAAAAGGAACACCTATTTCTAGACAGGATCATTTGGTAGGAAAGTGTGTGTTGTGGAGAGACGTGTTTGTTTGAGTGTCCAAACTTCCCTCTTTATATGGTTATTACTTCTTTACAATCGTGAACATCATAAAACCCACTGATTTAAAAAGCCCAGACGCATAGTTTTACAGCAATTCATTTGTTGAGGTGAGAAAAAATGTGAAGGACATTGCAGTACCACTAAATCTATACATGGGCACTGTTGAAACCAAACAAAAAGAATTCACGGTGGCTAGATAGGACTATTTTCTAGTGACTGTCTTTGGGAACTCAAACAGAATCCATTTGTTTCTTTGTTTCTCAGATTCACTTGTATAGGATACCTGTCCACGCCCATTCAGCTTGTAGAGTTTGTCTGTGCCTTTGGATCTCAAGAGAGTCTCCAGTAAGGGAGCACATAGGTGGTCTTGAGTTTTCATCAGTACTTCTAAACCTGTGTCTTTTGATTTTAGCACTCAAAGCCTGTACTTTTATTCTGATATTTGAGAGCCTTGCTCTTACTGCAATTTGAAATTTTTTTTGTTCTCATTAATACACAATCACATGCAGAACATTGTTTACTAGTCTACCCCCTTCACCAAGTCCCCACCAAATCCCAGTTACAGTCGCTGTCTGTCAGCATGTACTAAGATGCTGTAGAATCACTACTTGTCTACTCTGTGTTGTACAGCCCTACTCATGAAAACCCACCCTACACATTATACATGCTAATCCTAATGCCCCCATTCTTTTCCCCCGCCCTTATTACTCCCTTCCCAGAAACCCTACTCATACCCTTTCTCTTTGTTAACTGTTAGTCCACTCTCGTTTTCTGTGAGTCTGCTGCTGTTTTTTCCTTCAGTTTTTCTTTGTTATCATACTCCACACATGAGTGAAATCATTTGGTACATGTATTTCTCCGCCTGGCCTATTTGACTGAGCAAAATACCCTCTAGCTCCATACACGTTATTGCAAAAGATAGGATTGTTTTCTTCTTATGGCTGCTTACTGCACTTTTTAAATTGGATTTCATACTTCTTTCTTGTTTGTAGTTTCACTATGTGCTTTCCCCATTGCTCTCCCGGTTATGAGCAGTAGCTTTGTGTTAATCGATATGTACCTATATCTATCTATCTGCCTGTCTATCTATCTATCAATCAATCAATCATCTTTTTGTCTGCCCATCTGTCCTTGTGTACAAAACAGTTAACCATATAGCCTGTATCACTTTCCTACATTATGCTTCCAAAAATCCTGCAAGGTATCTAGGCTGTAGGGAGAGCAGTGGGTTCACCGAGACACCTGCAGGTCGAGTCGTCCGCGTGTACCTACAAAACAGGAAAAATGGTTGTGCAGAGACTTGAACCCGTGTCTCTATCCTCTGTCCTCTTTCATCTCCTTCTAACTTGCTGTCTGTATTTAGCCACATTCATTGACTAAGTGATTCCTGAGGACCACAAGTATAGTTCCTCTGGGCCTGTTGTCAACAGAAAAGTAAACTTGTTGCTTTGCTCACCACCATGTTTGAAGGGCATCGGCGTGATCAACGCTGATAGGACGGAGGGTCAAATAAAAAGGAAAACCAATTTCTAGACAGCAGCAGTTGGGAGCTAAGAGTGTATTGTGGAGTGAAGTATTTATTTGAGTGTCCAAACTTCCCTCTTTAGGTGGTTATTACACCTTCACATTCGTGAACATCATAAAGCCCACTGATTTAAAAGACCCAGATGCTTATTATTACAGCAACTCAGTTGTTGAGGTGAGAGAAAATTAGAAGTCCGTTGCTGCACCACTAAATCTATGGCTGGGAACTGCTGAAACCAAACAAAAATAATTCACGGTGGCCAGATAGGGCTATTTTCTACTGACTGTCTCTGGGGACTCAAACAGAATCTGTTTGTTTGATTGTTTGTATTTCAGTTTCACTCTTGTAGGGTACTTGTCCACACACCTTCGGCTTGTAGTTTGTCTGTGTCCTTGGATCTCAAGTGAGTCTCCTGTAAGTAAGCACGTAGGTGTCTTGAGATTTCATCCCTTCTTTTAACCCTGTGTCTTTTGTTTGCAGCACTCAGATTCTGACCTTTTATTCTGATGATTCAGAGCTGTGCACTTATTGCACTTAAAACAATTTTTTTATCATTAATCTACAATCACGTGAAGAACATTATGTTTACTATACTCCCCCCTTCACCAAGTCCCCCCATAAAACCTCTTCAGTCGCTGTCCATCAGCGTATTTGGATGCTGTAGACCCCTTCACCATGTACCCCCCAACAGACCCCGTTACAATCGCTGTCCATCAGCGAGTAGTAAGATGCTATATGATCTCTACTAGTCTTCTCTGTGTTGTACAGTACTCCCCATGCACACCCGACACCACGCATTATACATGCTAATCCTAATGCCCCCATTCTTTGTCCCCACACTTATCCCACCCTTCAGAACCACCCTGCCCAGTCCTTTTCCCTTTGGTAACTTTTAGTCAACTCTCGGGTTCTGTGAGTCTGCTGCTATTTTTTTCCTTCAGTTTTTCTTTGCTGTTATATTCCACACATGAGTGAATTCACTTGGTACTTGTCTTTCTCCGCCTGGCCTAGTTCTCTATCTCCATCCACGTCATTGCAAACGGTAGGATTTGTTTTCTTCTTAAGGCTGCTTACTGCACTTTTTAAACTGGATTTCATTCTTCCTTTTTGTCTGTAGTTTACCTATGTGCTTTCACCATTCATCTACTGATTATGAGCAATAGCTTTGTATCAATCGATGTGTATCTGTGTCTTCTATCTAACGGTCTGTCTGTCTATCTATGTATCTATCTAACTATGTATCTATGTATCTATCTATCTATCTTTGTATCATCTATCTATGATGTCTATCATCTATCAATCTATGTCCCTATCTTTCTATCTTTCATCTGTCATCTGTCTACTTATCTGTCTATGAATCAATCATCTTTTTGTCTGCCCATGTATCCTTATCTACAGAACAGTTAACAACATAGCCTATGTCACTTCCCTACATTATGCTCCCAGAAATCTTGTAAGGTAACTATGCCGTAAGGAGAGCACTGGGTTCACCGAGACACTTGCAGGTCGAGTCAGCCGCATGTGCTTAGAAAACCATTAAATGGTGTTGCAGGGACTTGAACCCATATCTCTGTCCTCTGTCATCTTTTACCTCCTTCTCGCTTACTCACTGTATTTAGCCACATTCATGGACTAAGTGCTCACTGAAGACCTCAAGTATCCTTCATCTGGGCCTGTTGTCGACAGAAAAGTGTACTTGGTTCTTTGCACACCACCATGTTTGAGGGACATCGGCGTGATCACTGCTGTTAGGTGGAGGAACAAATATAAAGGAACACCTATTTCGAGACAGGAGCAGTTGGGAACAAAGAATGTGTTGTGGAGTGAAGTGTTTATTTGAGGGTCCAAACTTCTGTCTTTAGGTGGTTATTACATCTTCACATTCGTGAACATCATAAAGCCCACTGATTTCAAAAGCCCAGATTCTTATTATCACAGCAACTCAGTTTTTGAGGTGAGAGAAAATGAGAAGTACGTTGCTGCACCACTAAAACTATGCCTGGGCCGTGCTGAAACCAAACAAAAAGAATTCACGGTGGCTAGATAGGGCTTTTTCCTACTGACTCTCCTGGGGACTCAAACAGAATCCATTTGTTTGTTTGTTTCTCAGCTTCACTTGTGTAGGTTACCTGTCCCCACACCTTCAGCTTGTAGTTTGTCTGTGTCCTTGGATCTCAAGTGAGTCTCCTGTAAGTAAGCACGTAGGTGTCTTGAGTTTTCATCCCTTCTTTTAACCCTGTGTCTTTTGTTTGCAGCAATCAGAGCCTGACCTTTTATTCTGAGGATTCAGAACTGTGCCCTTATTGCACTTAAAAAATTTTTTTTGTTATCATTGTTCTACAATCACGTGAAGAACATTATGTTTACTATGCTCCCCCCTTCAACAAGTCCCCCCCCAAAACCTCTTACTGTCGCAGTCCAACAGCGTAGATGGATGCTGTAGACCACTTCACCATTTCCCCCCCCACAGACACCATTTCAGTCACTGTTCATCAGCGGGTAAGATGCTATATGATCTCTACTAGTCTTCTCTGTGTTGTACAGCACTCCTCATGCCCCCTCTGACCCCATGCAATATACATGCTTATCCTAATGCCCCCATACGTTCTCCCCACACTTATCCCTCCCTTCAGACAAACCCTGCCCAGTCCTTTTCCCTTTGGTAACTTTTAGTCAACTCTCGGGTTCTGTGAGTCTGCTGCTTTTTTTTCTTCAGTTTTTCTTTTTGTTACGCTCTACACACGAGTGAAATAATTTGGTACTTGTCTTTCTCCACCTGGCCCATTTCTCTGAACATTCTACCGTCTAGCTCCATCCACGTCATTGCAAATGGTAGGATTGTTTTCTTCTTATGGCTCCTTACTGCACTTTGTAAACTGGATTTCATTCTTCCTTTTTGTTTGTAGTTTAGCTACGTGCTTTCACCACTCATCACCTGGTTATGAGCAATAGCTTTGTGTCAATCGATATGTATCTGTATCTATCTATCTATCACTCTGTCTGTATATCTATCTATCTTTCTATATATCATTCTATCTATCTCTCTATCTATCCTTCTCTGTATTTATCTATCCATCTATCTAGCTTCCTATCATATATCTATCATGTGTATCATCTATCTATCTATCATCTGTCATCTATATATATGTCTATCTATGAATCAATCATCTTTCTGTCTGCCCATCATCCTTGTGTACAGAATAGTTAACAACATCACCTATGTCACCTCCCTGCATTATGCTTCCAAAAACATTGCAATGTCACTATTCCGTAGGGAGATCACTGGGCTCCCTGAGACACTTGCAGATTGAGTCAGCTGCGTGTGCTTAGAAAACCAGTAAATGTTGTTGCAGAGACTTGAACCCGTATCTCTGTCCTCTGTCCTCTTTTACCTCCTTCTCGATTGCTAACTGTATTTAGCCACATTCATTGACTAAGTGCTCACTGAAGACCACAAGTATCCTTCCTCTGGGCCTGTTGTAGACAGAAAAGTATACTTAATTTTTTACTAACCACCATGTTTGAGGGACGTCGGCGTGATCACCACTGGTAGGTGGAGGGACAAATAAAAAGGAACACCTATTTCTAGACAGGATCATTTGGTAGGAAAGTGTGTGTTGTGGAGAGACGTGTTTGTTTGAGTGTCCAAACTTCCCTCTTTATATGGTTATTACTTCTTTACAATCGTGAACATCATAAAACCCACTGATTTAAAAAGCCCAGACGCATAGTTTTACAGCAATTCATTTGTTGAGGTGAGAAAAAATGTGAAGGACATTGCAGTACCACTAAATCTATACATGGGCACTGTTGAAACCAAACAAAAAGAATTCACGGTGGCTAGATAGGACTATTTTCTAGTGACTGTCTTTGGGAACTCAAACAGAATCCATTTGTTTCTTTGTTTCTCAGATTCACTTGTATAGGATACCTGTCCACGCCCATTCAGCTTGTAGAGTTTGTCTGTGCCTTTGGATCTCAAGAGAGTCTCCAGTAAGGGAGCACATAGGTGGTCTTGAGTTTTCATCAGTACTTCTAAACCTGTGTCTTTTGATTTTAGCACTCAAAGCCTGTACTTTTATTCTGATATTTGAGAGCCTTGCTCTTACTGCAATTTGAAATTTTTTTTGTTCTCATTAATACACAATCACATGCAGAACATTGTTTACTAGTCTACCCCCTTCACCAAGTCCCCACCAAATCCCAGTTACAGTCGCTGTCTGTCAGCATGTACTAAGATGCTGTAGAATCACTACTTGTCTACTCTGTGTTGTACAGCCCTACTCATGAAAACCCACCCTACACATTATACATGCTAATCCTAATGCCCCCATTCTTTTCCCCCGCCCTTATTACTCCCTTCCCAGAAACCCTACTCATACCCTTTCTCTTTGTTAACTGTTAGTCCACTCTCGTTTTCTGTGAGTCTGCTGCTGTTTTTTCCTTCAGTTTTTCTTTGTTATCATACTCCACACATGAGTGAAATCATTTGGTACATGTATTTCTCCGCCTGGCCTATTTGACTGAGCAAAATACCCTCTAGCTCCATACACGTTATTGCAAAAGATAGGATTGTTTTCTTCTTATGGCTGCTTACTGCACTTTTTAAATTGGATTTCATACTTCTTTCTTGTTTGTAGTTTCACTATGTGCTTTCCCCATTGCTCTCCCGGTTATGAGCAGTAGCTTTGTGTTAATCGATATGTACCTATATCTATCTATCTGCCTGTCTATCTATCTATCAATCAATCAATCATCTTTTTGTCTGCCCATCTGTCCTTGTGTACAAAACAGTTAACCATATAGCCTGTATCACTTTCCTACATTATGCTTCCAAAAATCCTGCAAGGTATCTAGGCTGTAGGGAGAGCAGTGGGTTCACCGAGACACCTGCAGGTCGAGTCGTCCGCGTGTACCTACAAAACAGGAAAAATGGTTGTGCAGAGACTTGAACCCGTGTCTCTATCCTCTGTCCTCTTTCATCTCCTTCTAACTTGCTGTCTGTATTTAGCCACATTCATTGACTAAGTGATTCCTGAGGACCACAAGTATAGTTCCTCTGGGCCTGTTGTCGACAGAAAAGTAAACTTGTTGCTTTGCTCACCACCATGTTTGAAGGGCATCGGCGTGATCAACGCTGATAGGACGGAGGGTCAAATAAAAAGGAAAACCAATTACTAGACAGCAGCAGTTGGGAGCTAAGAGTGTATTGTGGAGTGACGTATTTATTTGAGTGTCCAAACTTCCCTCTTTAGGTGGTTATTACACCTTCACATTCGTGAACATCATAAAGCCCACTGATTTAAAAGACCCAGATGCTTATTATTACAGCAACTCAGTTGTTGAGGTGAGAGAAAATTAGAAGTCCGTTGCTGCACCACTAAATCTATGGCTGGGAACTGCTGAAACCAAACAAAAATAATTCACGGTGGCCAGATAGGGCTATTTTCTACTGACTGTCTCTGGGGACTCAAACAGAATCTGTTTGTTTGATTGTTTGTATTTCAGTTTCACTCTTGTAGGGTACTTGTCCACACACCTTCGGCTTGTAGTTTGTCTGTGTCCTTGGATCTCAAGTGAGTCTCCTGTAAGTAAGCACGTAGGTGTCTTGAGATTTCATCCCTTCTTTTAACCCTGTGTCTTTTGTTTGCAGCACTCAGATTCTGACCTTTTATTCTGATGATTCAGAGCTGTGCACTTATTGCACTTAAAACAATTTTTTTATCATTAATCTACAATCACGTGAAGAACATTATGTTTACTATACTCCCCCCTTCACCAAGTCCCCCCATAAAACCTCTTCAGTCGCTGTCCATCAGCGTATTTGGATGCTGTAGACCCCTTCACCATGTACCCCCCAACAGACCCCGTTACAATCGCTGTCCATCAGCGAGTAGTAAGATGCTATATGATCTCTACTAGTCTTCTCTGTGTTGTACAGTACTCCCCATGCACACCCGACACCACGCATTATACATGCTAATCCTAATGCCCCCATTCTTTGTCCCCACACTTATCCCACCCTTCAGAACCACCCTGCCCAGTCCTTTTCCCTTTGGTAACTTTTAGTCAACTCTCGGGTTCTGTGAGTCTGCTGCTATTTTTTTCCTTCAGTTTTTCTTTGCTGTTATATTCCACACATGAGTGAATTCACTTGGTACTTGTCTTTCTCCGCCTGGCCTAGTTCTCTATCTCCATCCACGTCATTGCAAACGGTAGGATTTGTTTTCTTCTTAAGGCTGCTTACTGCACTTTTTAAACTGGATTTCATTCTTCCTTTTTGTCTGTAGTTTACCTATGTGCTTTCACCATTCATCTACTGATTATGAGCAATAGCTTTGTATCAATCGATGTGTATCTGTGTCTTCTATCTAACGGTCTGTCTGTCTATCTATGTATCTATCTAACTATGTATCTATGTATCTATCTATCTATCTTCGTATCATCTATCTATGATGTCTATCATCTATCAATCTATGTCCCTATCTTTCTATCTTTCATCTGTCATCTGTCTACTTATCTGTCTATGAATCAATCATCTTTTTGTCTGCCCATGTATCCTTATCTACAGAACAGTTAACAACATAGCCTATGTCACTTCCCTACATTATGCTCCCAGAAATCTTGTAAGGTAACTATGCCGTAAGGAGAGCACTGGGTTCACCGAGACACTTGCATGTCGAGTCAGCCGCATGTGCTTAGAAAACCATTAAATGGTGTTGCAGGGACTTGAACCCATATCTCTGTCCTCTGTCATCTTTTACCTCCTTCTCGCTTACTCACTGTATTTAGCCACATTCATGGACTAAGTGCTCACTGAAGACCTCAAGTATCCTTCATCTGGGCCTGTTGTCGACAGAAAAGTGTACTTGGTTCTTTGCACACCACCATGTTTGAGGGACATCGGCGTGATCACTGCTGTTAGGTGGAGGAACAAATATAAAGGAACACCTATTTCGAGACAGGAGCAGTTGGGAACAAAGAATGTGTTGTGGAGTGAAGTGTTTATTTGAGGGTCCAAACTTCTGTCTTTAGGTGGTTATTACATCTTCACATTCGTGAACATCATAAAGCCCACTGATTTCAAAAGCCCAGATTCTTATTATCACAGCAACTCAGTTTTTGAGGTGAGAGAAAATGAGAAGTACGTTGCTGCACCACTAAAACTATGCCTGGGCCGTGCTGAAACCAAACAAAAAGAATTCACGGTGGCTAGATAGGGCTTTTTCCTACTGACTCTCCTGGGGACTCAAACAGAATCCATTTGTTTGTTTGTTTCTCAGCTTCACTTGTGTAGGTTACCTGTCCCCACACCTTCAGCTTGTAGTTTGTCTGTGTCCTTGGATCTCAAGTGAGTCTCCTGTAAGTAAGCACGTAGGTGTCTTGAGTTTTCATCCCTTCTTTTAAACCTGTGTCTTTTGTTTGCAGCAATCAGAGCCTGACCTTTTATTCTGAGGATTCAGAACTGTGCCCTTATTGCACTTAAAAAATTTTTTTTGTTATCATTGTTCTACAATCACGTGAAGAACATTATGTTTACTATGCTCCCCCCTTCAACAAGTCCCCCCCCAAAACCTCTTACTGTCGCAGTCCAACAGCGTAGATGGATGCTGTAGACCACTTCACCATTTCCCCCCCCACAGACACCATTACAGTCACTGTTCATCAGCGGGTAAGATGCTATATGATCTCTACTAGTCTTCTCTGTGTTGTACAGCACTCCTCATGCCCCCTCTGACCCCATGCAATATACATGCTTATCCTAATGCCCCCATACGTTCTCCCCACACTTATCCCTCCCTTCAGACAAACCCTGCCCAGTCCTTTTCCCTTTGGTAACTTTTAGTCAACTCTCGGGTTCTGTGAGTCTGCTGCTTTTTTTTCTTCAGTTTTTCTTTTTGTTACGCTCTACACACGAGTGAAATAATTTGGTACTTGTCTTTCTCCACCTGGCCCATTTCTCTGAACATTCTACCGTCTAGCTCCATCCACGTCATTGCAAATGGTAGGATTGTTTTCTTCTTATGGCTCCTTACTGCACTTTGTAAACTGGATTTCATTCTTCCTTTTTGTTTGTAGTTTAGCTACGTGCTTTCACCACTCATCACCTGGTTATGAGCAATAGCTTTGTGTCAATCGATATGTATCTGTATCTATCTATCTATCACTCTGTCTGTATATCTATCTATCTTTCTATATATCATTCTATCTATCTCTCTATCTATCCTTCTCTGTATTTATCTATCCATCTATCTAGCTTCCTATCATATATCTATCATGTGTATCATCTATCTATCTATCATCTGTCATCTATATATATGTCTATCTATGAATCAATCATCTTTCTGTCTGCCCATCATCCTTGTGTACAGAATAGTTAACAACATCACCTATGTCACCTCCCTGCATTATGCTTCCAAAAACATTGCAATGTCACTATTCCGTAGGGAGATCACTGGGCTCCCTGAGACACTTGCAGATTGAGTCAGCTGCGTGTGCTTAGAAAACCAGTAAATGTTGTTGCAGTGACTTGAACCGGTATCTCTGTCCTCTGTCCTCTTTTACCTCCTTCTCGATTGCTAACTGTATTTAGCCACATTCATTGACTAAGTGCTCACTGAAGACCACAAGTATCCTTCCTCTGGGCCTGTTGTAGACAGAAATGTATACTTAATTTTTTACTAACCACCATGTTTGAGGGACGTCGGCGTGATCACCACTGGTAGGTGGAGGGACAAATAAAAAGGAACACCTATTTCTAGACAGGATCATTTGGTAGGAAAGTGTGTGTTGTGGAGAGACGTGTTTGTTTGAGTGTCCAAACTTCCCTCTTTATATGGTTACTACTTCTTTACAATCGTGAACATCATAAAACCCACTGATTTAAAAAGCCCAGACGCATAGTTTTACAGCAATTCATTTGTTGAGGTGAGAAAAAATGTGAAGGACATTGCAGTACCACTAAATCTATACATGGGCACTGTTGAAACCAAACAAAAAGAATTCACGGTGGCTAGATAGGACTATTTTCTAGTGACTGTCTTTGGGAACTCAAACAGAATCCATTTGTTTCTTTGTTTCTCAGATTCACTTGTATAGGATACCTGTCCACGCCCATTCAGCTTGTAGAGTTTGTCTGTGCCTTTGGATCTCAAGAGAGTCTCCAGTAAGGGAGCACATAGGTGGTCTTGAGTTTTCATCAGTACTTCTAAACCTGTGTCTTTTGATTTTAGCACTCAAAGCCTGTACTTTTATTCTGATATTTGAGAGCCTTGCTCTTACTGCAATTTGAAATTTTTTTTGTTCTCATTAATACACAATCACATGCAGAACATTGTTTACTAGTCTACCCCCTTCACCAAGTCCCCACCAAATCCCAGTTACAGTCGCTGTCTGTCAGCATGTACTAAGATGCTGTAGAATCACTACTTGTCTACTCTGTGTTGTACAGCCCTACTCATGAAAACCCACCCTACACATTATACATGCTAATCCTAATGCCCCCATTCTTTTCCCCCGCCCTTATTACTCCCTTCCCAGAAACCCTACTCATACCCTTTCTCTTTGTTAACTGTTAGTCCACTCTCGTTTTCTGTGAGTCTGCTGCTGTTTTTTCCTTCAGTTTTTCTTTGTTATCATACTCCACACATGAGTGAAATCATTTGGTACATGTATTTCTCCGCCTGGCCTATTTGACTGAGCAAAATACCCTCTAGCTCCATACACGTTATTGCAAAAGATAGGATTGTTTTCTTCTTATGGCTGCTTACTGCACTTTTTAAATTGGATTTCATACTTCTTTCTTGTTTGTAGTTTCACTATGTGCTTTCCCCATTGCTCTCCCGGTTATGAGCAGTAGCTTTGTGTTAATCGATATGTACCTATATCTATCTATCTGCCTGTCTATCTATCTATCAATCAATCAATCATCTTTTTGTCTGCCCATCTGTCCTTGTGTACAAAACAGTTAACCATATAGCCTGTATCACTTTCCTACATTATGCTTCCAAAAATCCTGCAAGGTATCTAGGCTGTAGGGAGAGCAGTGGGTTCACCGAGACACCTGCAGGTCGAGTCGTCCGCGTGTACCTACAAAACAGGAAAAATGGTTGTGCAGAGACTTGAACCCGTGTCTCTATCCTCTGTCCTCTTTCATCTCCTTCTAACTTGCTGTCTGTATTTAGCCACATTCATTGACTAAGTGATTCCTGAGGACCACAAGTATAGTTCCTCTGGGCCTGTTGTCGACAGAAAAGTAAACTTGTTGCTTTGCTCACCACCATGTTTGAAGGGCATCGGCGTGATCAACGCTGATAGGACGGAGGGTCAAATAAAAAGGAAAACCAATTTCTAGACAGCAGCAGTTGGGAGCTAAGAGTGTATTGTGGAGTGACGTATTTATTTGAGTGTCCAAACTTCCCTCTTTAGGTGGTTATTACACCTTCACATTCGTGAACATCATAAAGCCCACTGATTTAAAAGACCCAGATGCTTATTATTACAGCAACTCAGTTGTTGAGGTGAGAGAAAATTAGAAGTCCGTTGCTGCACCACTAAATCTATGGCTGGGAACTGCTGAAACCAAACAAAAATAATTCACGGTGGCCAGATAGGGCTATTTTCTACTGACTGTCTCTGGGGACTCAAACAGAATCTGTTTGTTTGATTGTTTGTATTTCAGTTTCACTCTTGTAGGGTACTTGTCCACACACCTTCGGCTTGTAGTTTGTCTGTGTCCTTGGATCTCAAGTGAGTCTCCTGTAAGTAAGCACGTAGGTGTCTTGAGATTTCATCCCTTCTTTTAACCCTGTGTCTTTTGTTTGCAGCACTCAGATTCTGACCTTTTATTCTGATGATTCAGAGCTGTGCACTTATTGCACTTAAAACAATTTTTTTATCATTAATCTACAATCACGTGAAGAACATTATGTTTACTATACTCCCCCCTTCACCAAGTCCCCCCATAAAACCTCTTCAGTCGCTGTCCATCAGCGTATTTGGATGCTGTAGACCCCTTCACCATGTACCCCCCAACAGACCCCGTTACAATCGCTGTCCATCAGCGAGTAGTAAGATGCTATATGATCTCTACTAGTCTTCTCTGTGTTGTACAGTACTCCCCATGCACACCCGACACCACGCATTATACATGCTAATCCTAATGCCCCCATTCTTTGTCCCCACACTTATCCCACCCTTTAGAACCACCCTGCCCAGTCCTTTTCCCTTTGGTAACTTTTAGTCAACTCTCGGGTTCTGTGAGTCTGCTGCTATTTTTTTCCTTCAGTTTTTCTTTGCTGTTATATTCCACACATGAGTGAATTCACTTGGTACTTGTCTTTCTCCGCCTGGCCTATTTCTCTATCTCCATCCACGTCATTGCAAACGGTAGGATTTGTTTTCTTCTTAAGGCTGCTTACTGCACTTTTTAAACTGGATTTCATTCTTCCTTTTTGTCTGTAGTTTACCTATGTGCTTTCACCATTCATCTACTGATTATGAGCAATAGCTTTGTATCAATCGATGTGTATCTGTGTCTTCTATCTAACGGTCTGTCTGTCTATCTATGTATCTATCTAACTATGTATCTATGTATCTATCTATCTATCTTCGTATCATCTATCTATGATGTCTATCATCTATCAATCTATGTCCCTAACTTTTTATCTTTCATCTGTCATCTGTCTACTTATCTGTCTATGAATCAATCATCTTTCTGTCTGCCCATGTATCCTTATCTACAGAACAGTTAACAACATAGCCTATGTCACTTCCCTACATTATGCTCCCAGAAATCTTGTAAGGTAACTAGGCCGTAAGGAGAGCACTGGGTTCACCGAGACACTTGCAGGTCGAGTCAGCCGCGTGTGCTTAGAAAACCATTAAATGGTGTTGCAGGGACTTGAACCCATATCTCTGTCCTCTGTCATCTTTTACCTCCTTCTCGCTTACTCACTGTATTTAGCCACATTCATGGACTAAGTGCTCACTGAAGACCTCAAGTATCCTTCATCTGGGCCTGTTGTCGACAGAAAAGTGTACTTGGTTCTTTGCACACCACCATGTTTGAGGGACATCGGCGTGATCACTGCTGTTAGGTGGAGGAACAAATATAAAGGAACACCTATTTCGAGACAGGAGCAGTTGGGAACAAAGAATGTGTTGTGGAGTGAAGTGTTTATTTGAGGGTCCAAACTTCTGTCTTTAGGTGGTTATTACATCTTCACATTCGTGAACATCATAAAGCCCACTGATTTCAAAAGCCCAGATTCTTATTATCACAGCAACTCAGTTTTTGAGGTGAGAGAAAATGAGAAGTACGTTGCTGCACCACTAAAACTATGCCTGGGCCGTGCTGAAACCAAACAAAAAGAATTCACGGTGGCTAGATAGGGCTTTTTCCTACTGACTCTCCTGGGGACTCAAACAGAATCCATTTGTTTGTTTGTTTCTCAGCTTCACTTGTGTAGGTTACCTGTCCCCACACCTTCAGCTTGTAGTTTGTCTGTGTCCTTGGATCTCAAGTGAGTCTCCTGTAAGTAAGCACGTAGGTGTCTTGAGTTTTCATCCCTTCTTTTAACCCTGTGTCTTTTGTTTGCAGCAATCAGAGCCTGACCTTTTATTCTGAGGATTCAGAACTGTGCCCTTATTGCACTTAAAAAATTTTTTTTGTTATCATTGTTCTACAATCACGTGAAGAACATTATGTTTACTATGCTCCCCCCTTCAACAAGTCCCCCCCCAAAACCTCTTACTGTCGCAGTCCAACAGCGTAGATGGATGCTGTAGACCACTTCACCATTTCCCCCCCCACAGACACCATTACAGTCACTGTTCATCAGCGGGTAAGATGCTATATGATCTCTACTAGTCTTCTCTGTGTTGTACAGCACTCCTCATGCCCCCTCCGACCCCATGCAATATACATGCTTATCCTAATGCCCCCATTCTTTCTCCCCACACTTATCCCTCCCTTCAGACAAACCCTGCCCAGTCCTTTTCCCTTTGGTAACTTTTAGTCAACTCTCGGGTTCTGTGAGTCTGCTGCTTTTTTTTCTTCAGTTTTTCTTTTTGTTACGCTCTACACATGAGTGAAATCATTTGGTACTTGTCTTTCTCCACCTGGCCCATTTCTCTGAACATTCTACCGTCTAGCTCCATCCACGTCATTGCAAATGGTAGGATTGTTTTCTTCTTATGGCTCCTTACTGCACTTTGTAAACTGGATTTCATTCTTCCTTTTTGTTTGTAGTTTAGCTACGTGCTTTCACCATTCATCACCTGGTTATGAGCAATAGCTTTGTGTCAATCGATATGTATCTGTATCTATCTATCTATCACTCTGTCTGTATATCTATCTATCTTTCTATATATCATTCTATCTATCTCTCTATCTATCCTTCTCTGTATTTATCTATCCATCTATCTAGCTTCCTATCATATATCTATCATGTGTATCATCTATCTATCTATCATCTGTCATCTATATATATGTCTATCTATGAATCAATCATCTTTCTGTCTGCCCATCATCCTTGTGTACAGAATAGTTAACAACATCACCTAGGTCACCTCCCTGCATTATGCTTCCAAAAACATTGCAATGTCACTAGGCCGTAGGGAGATCACTGGGCTCCCTGAGACACTTGCAGATTGAGTCAGCTGCGTGTGCTTAGAAAACCAGTAAATGTTGTTGCAGTGACTTGTACCGGTATCTCTGTCCTCTGTCCTCTTTTACCTCCTTCTCGATTGCTAACTGTATTTAGCCACATTCATTGACTAAGTGCTCACTGAAGACCACAAGTATCCTTCCTCTGGGCCTGTTGTAGACAGAAAAGTATACTTAATTTTTTACTAACCACCATGTTTGAGGGACGTCGGCGTGATCACCACTGGTAGGTGGAGGGACAAATAAAAAGGAACACCTATTTCTAGACAGGATCATTTGGTAGGGAAGTGTGTGTTGTGGAGAGACGTGTTTGTTTGAGTGTCCAAACTTCCCTCTTTATATGGTTACTACTTCTTTACAATCGTGAACATCATAAAACCCACTGATTTAAAAAGCCCAGACGCATAGTTTTACAGCAATTCATTTGTTGAGGTGAGAAAAAATGTGAAGGACATTGCAGTACCACTAAATCTATACATGGGCACTGTTGAAACCAAACAAAAAGAATTCACGGTGGCTAGATAGGACTATTTTCTAGTGACTGTCTTTGGGAACTCAAACAGAATCCATTTGTTTCTTTGTTTCTCAGATTCACTTGTATAGGATACCTGTCCACGCCCATTCAGCTTGTAGAGTTTGTCTGTGCCTTTGGATCTCAAGAGAGTCTCCAGTAAGGGAGCACATAGGTGTTCTTGAGTTTTCATCAGTACTTCTAAACCTGTGTCTTTTGATTTTAGCACTCAAAGCCTGTACTTTTATTCTGATATTTGAGAGCCTTGCTCTTACTGCAATTTGAAATTTTTTTTGTTCTCATTAATACACAATCACATGCAGAACATTGTTTACTAGTCTACCCCCTTCACCAAGTCCCCACCAAATCCCAGTTACAGTCGCTGTCTGTCAGCATGTACTAAGATGCTGTAGAATCACTACTTGTCTACTCTGTGTTGTACAGCCCTACTCATGAAAACCCACCCTACACATTATACATGCTAATCCTAATGCCCCCATTCTTTTCCCCCGCCCTTATTACTCCCTTCCCAGAAACCCTACTCATACCCTTTCTCTTTGTTAACTGTTAGTCCACTCTCGTTTTCTGTGAGTCTGCTGCTGTTTTTTCCTTCAGTTTTTCTTTGTTATCATACTCCACACATGAGTGAAATCATTTGGTACATGTATTTCTCCGCCTGGCCTATTTGACTGAGCAAAATACCCTCTAGCTCCATACACGTTATTGCAAAAGATAGGATTGTTTTCTTCTTATGGCTGCTTACTGCACTTTTTAAATTGGATTTCATACTTCTTTCTTGTTTGTAGTTTCACTATGTGCTTTCCCCATTGCTCTCCCGGTTATGAGCAGTAGCTTTGTGTTAATCGATATGTACCTATATCTATCTATCTGCCTGTCTATCTATCTATCAATCAATCAATCATCTTTTTGTCTGCCCATCTGTCCTTGTGTACAAAACAGTTAACCATATAGCCTGTATCACTTTCCTACATTATGCTTCCAAAAATCCTGCAAGGTATCTAGGCTGTAGGGAGAGCAGTGGGTTCACCGAGACACCTGCAGGTCGAGTCGTCCGCGTGTACCTACAAAACAGGAAAAATGGTTGTGCAGAGACTTGAACCCGTGTCTCTATCCTCTGTCCTCTTTCATCTCCTTCTAACTTGCTGTCTGTATTTAGCCACATTCATTGACTAAGTGATTCCTGAGGACCACAAGTATAGTTCCTCTGGGCCTGTTGTCGACAGAAAAGTAAACTTGTTGCTTTGCTCACCACCATGTTTGAAGGGCATCGGCGTGATCAACGCTGATAGGACGGAGGGTCAAATAAAAAGGAAAACCAATTTCTAGACAGCAGCAGTTGGGAGCTAAGAGTGTATTGTGGAGTGACGTATTTATTTGAGTGTCCAAACTTCCCTCTTTAGGTGGTTATTACACCTTCACATTCGTGAACATCATAAAGCCCACTGATTTAAAAGGCCCAGATGCTTATTATTACAGCAACTCAGTTGTTGAGGTGAGAGAAAATTAGAAGTCCGTTGCTGCACCACTAAATCTATGGCTGGGAACTGCTGAAACCAAACAAAAATAATTCACGGTGGCCAGATAGGGCTATTTTCTACTGACTGTCTCTGGGGACTCAAACAGAATCTGTTTGTTTGATTGTTTGTATTTCAGTTTCACTCTTGTAGGGTACTTGTCCACACACCTTCGGCTTGTAGTTTGTCTGTGTCCTTGGATCTCAAGTGAGTCTCCTGTAAGTAAGCACGTAGGTGTCTTGAGATTTCATCCCTTCTTTTAACCCTGTGTCTTTTGTTTGCAGCACTCAGATTCTGACCTTTTATTCTGATGATTCAGAGCTGTGCACTTATTGCACTTAAAACAATTTTTTTATCATTAATCTACAATCACGTGAAGAACATTATGTTTACTATACTCCCCCCTTCACCAAGTCCCCCCATAAAACCTCTTCAGTCGCTGTCCATCAGCGTATTTGGATGCTGTAGACCCCTTCACCATGTACCCCCCAACAGACCCCGTTACAATCGCTGTCCATCAGCGAGTAGTAAGATGCTATATGATCTCTACTAGTCTTCTCTGTGTTGTACAGTACTCCCCATGCACACCCGACACCACGCATTATACATGCTAATCCTAATGCCCCCATTCTTTGTCCCCACACTTATCCCACCCTTCAGAACCACCCTGCCCAGTCCTTTTCCCTTTGGTAACTTTTAGTCAACTCTCGGGTTCTGTGAGTCTGCTGCTATTTTTTTCCTTCAGTTTTTCTTTGCTGTTATATTCCACACATGAGTGAATTCACTTGGTACTTGTCTTTCTCCGCCTGGCCTATTTCTCTATCTCCATCCACGTCATTGCAAACGGTAGGATTTGTTTTCTTCTTAAGGCTGCTTACTGCACTTTTTAAACTGGATTTCATTCTTCCTTTTTGTCTGTAGTTTACCTATGTGCTTTCACCATTCATCTACTGATTATGAGCAATAGCTTTGTATCAATCGATGTGTATCTGTGTCTTCTATCTAACGGTCTGTCTGTCTATCTATGTATCTATCTAACTATGTATCTATGTATCTATCTATCTATCTTCGTATCATCTATCTATGATGTCTATCATCTATCAATCTATGTCCCTATCTTTCTATCTTTCATCTGTCATCTGTCTACTTATCTGTCTATGAATCAATCATCTTTTTGTCTGCCCATGTATCCTTATCTACAGAACAGTTAACAACATAGCCTATGTCACTTCCCTACATTATGCTCCCAGAAATCTTGTAAGGTAACTAGGCCGTAAGGAGAGCACTGGGTTCACCGAGACACTTGCAGGTCGAGTCAGCCGCGTGTGCTTAGAAAACCATTAAATGGTGTTGCAGGGACTTGAACCCATATCTCTGTCCTCTGTCATCTTTTACCTCCTTCTCGCTTACTCACTGTATTTAGCCACATTCATGGACTAAGTGCTCACTGAAGACCTCAAGTATCCTTCATCTGGGCCTGTTGTCGACAGAAAAGTGTACTTGGTTCTTTGCACACCACCATGTTTGAGGGACATCGGCGTGATCACTGCTGTTAGGTGGAGGAACAAATATAAAGGAACACCTATTTCGAGACAGGAGCAGTTGGGAACAAAGAATGTGTTGTGGAGTGAAGTGTTTATTTGAGGGTCCAAACTTCTGTCTTTAGGTGGTTATTACATCTTCACATTCGTGAACATCATAAAGCCCACTGATTTCAAAAGCCCAGATTCTTATTATCACAGCAACTCAGTTTTTGAGGTGAGAGAAAATGAGAAGTACGTTGCTGCACCACTAAAACTATGCCTGGGCCGTGCTGAAACCAAACAAAAAGAATTCACGGTGGCTAGATAGGGCTTTTTCCTACTGACTCTCCTGGGGACTCAAACAGAATCCATTTGTTTGTTTGTTTCTCAGCTTCACTTGTGTAGGTTACCTGTCCCCACACCTTCAGCTTGTAGTTTGTCTGTGTCCTTGGATCTCAAGTGAGTCTCCTGTAAGTAAGCACGTAGGTGTCTTGAGTTTTCATCCCTTCTTTTAACCCTGTGTCTTTTGTTTGCAGCAATCAGAGCCTGACCTTTTATTCTGAGGATTCAGAACTGTGCCCTTATTGCACTTAAAAAATTTTTTTTGTTATCATTGTTCTACAATCACGTGAAGAACATTATGTTTACTATGCTCCCCCCTTCAACAAGTCCCCCCCCAAAACCTCTTACTGTCGCAGTCCAACAGCGTAGATGGATGCTGTAGACCACTTCACCATTTCCCCCCCAACAGACACCATTACAGTCACTGTTCATCAGCGGGTAAGATGCTATATGATCTCTACTAGTCTTCTCTGTGTTGTACAGCACTCCTCATGCCCCCTCCGACCCCATGCAATATACATGCTTATCCTAATGCCCCCATTCTTTCTCCCCACACTTATCCCTCCCTTCAGACAAACCCTGCCCAGTCCTTTTCCCTTTGGTAACTTTTAGTCAACTCTCGGGTTCTGTGAGTCTGCTGCTTTTTTTTCTTCAGTTTTTCTTTTTGTTACGCTCTACACATGAGTGAAATCATTTGGTACTTGTCTTTCTCCACCTGGCCCATTTCTCTGAACATTCTACCGTCTAGCTCCATCCACGTCATTGCAAATGGTAGGATTGTTTTCTTCTTATGGCTCCTTACTGCACTTTGTAAACTGGATTTCATTCTTCCTTTTTGTTTGTAGTTTAGCTACGTGCTTTCACCATTCATCACCTGGTTATGAGCAATAGCTTTGTGTCAATCGATATGTATCTGTATCTATCTATCTATCGCTCTGTCTGTATATCTATCTATCTTTCTATATATCATTCTATCTATCTCTCTATCTATCCTTCTCTGTATTTATCTATCCATCTATCTAGCTTCCTATCATATATCTATCATGTGTATCATCTATCTATCTATCATCTGTCATCTATATATATGTCTATCTATGAATCAATCATCTTTCTGTCTGCCCATCATCCTTGTGTACAGAATAGTTAACAACATCACCTAGGTCACCTCCCTGCATTATGCTTCCAAAAACATTGCAATGTCACTAGGCCGTAGGGAGATCACTGGGCTCCCTGAGACACTTGCAGATTGAGTCAGCTGCGTGTGCTTAGAAAACCAGTAAATGTTGTTGCAGAGACTTGAACCCGTATCTCTGTCCTCTGTCCTCTTTTACCTCCTTCTCGATTGCTAACTGTATTTAGCCACATTCATTGACTAAGTGCTCACTGAAGACCACAAGTATCCTTCCTCTGGGCCTGTTGTAGACAGAAAAGTATATTTAATTTTTTACTAACCACCATGTTTGAGGGACGTCGGCGTGATCACCACTGGTAGGTGGAGGGACAAATAAAAAGGAACACCTATTTCTAGACAGGATCATTTGGTAGGAAAGTGTGTGTTGTGGAGAGACGTGTTTGTTTGAGTGTCCAAACTTCCCTCTTTATATGGTTATTACTTCTTTACAATCGTGAACATCATAAAACCCACTGATTTAAAAAGCCCAGACGCATAGTTTTACAGCAATTCATTTGTTGAGGTGAGAAAAAATGTGAAGGACATTGCAGTACCACTAAATCTATACATGGGCACTGTTGAAACCAAACAAAAAGAATTCACGGTGGCTAGATAGGACTATTTTCTAGTGACTGTCTTTGGGAACTCAAACAGAATCCATTTGTTTCTTTGTTTCTCAGATTCACTTGTATAGGATACCTGTCCACGCCCATTCAGCTTGTAGAGTTTGTCTGTGCCTTTGGATCTCAAGAGAGTCTCCAGTAAGGGAGCACATAGGTGTTCTTGAGTTTTCATCAGTACTTCTAAACCTGTGTCTTTTGATTTTAGCACTCAAAGCCTGTACTTTTATTCTGATATTTGAGAGCCTTGCTCTTACTGCAATTTGAAATTTTTTTTGTTCTCATTAATACACAATCACATGCAGAACATTGTTTACTAGTCTACCCCCTTCACCAAGTCCCCACCAAATCCCAGTTACAGTCGCTGTCTGTCAGCATGTACTAAGATGCTGTAGAATCACTACTTGTCTACTCTGTGTTGTACAGCCCTACTCATGAAAACCCACCCTACACATTATACATGCTAATCCTAATGCCCCCATTCTTTTCCCCCGCCCTTATTACTCCCTTCCCAGAAACCCTACTCATACCCTTTCTCTTTGTTAACTGTTAGTCCACTCTCGTTTTCTGTGAGTCTGCTGCTGTTTTTTCCTTCAGTTTTTCTTTGTTATCATACTCCACACATGAGTGAAATCATTTGGTACATGTATTTCTCCGCCTGGCCTATTTGACTGAGCAAAATACCCTCTAGCTCCATACACGTTATTGCAAAAGATAGGATTGTTTTCTTCTTAAGGCTGCTTACTGCACTTTTTAAATTGGATTTCATACTTCTTTCTTGTTTGTAGTTTCACTATGTGCTTTCCCCATTGCTCTCCCGGTTATGAGCAGTAGCTTTGTGTTAATCGATATGTACCTATATCTATCTATCTGCCTGTCTATCTATCTATCAATCAATCAATCATCTTTTTGTCTGCCCATCTGTCCTTGTGTACAAAACAGTTAACCATATAGCCTGTATCACTTTCCTACATTATGCTTCCAAAAATCCTGCAAGGTATCTAGGCTGTAGGGAGAGCAGTGGGTTCACCGAGACACCTGCAGGTCGAGTCGTCCGCGTGTACCTACAAAACAGGAAAAATGGTTGTGCAGAGACTTGAACCCGTGTCTCTATCCTCTGTCCTCTTTCATCTCCTTCTAACTTGCTGTCTGTATTTAGCCACATTCATTGACTAAGTGATTCCTGAGGACCACAAGTATAGTTCCTCTGGGCCTGTTGTCGACAGAAAAGTAAACTTGTTGCTTTGCTCACCACCATGTTTGAAGGGCATCGGCGTGATCAACGCTGATAGGACGGAGGGTCAAATAAAAAGGAAAACCAATTTCTAGACAGCAGCAGTTGGGAGCTAAGAGTGTATTGTGGAGTGACGTATTTATTTGAGTGTCCAAACTTCCCTCTTTAGGTGGTTATTACACCTTCACATTCGTGAACATCATAAAGCCCACTGATTTAAAAGGCCCAGATGCTTATTATTACAGCAACTCAGTTGTTGAGGTGAGAGAAAATTAGAAGTCCGTTGCTGCACCACTAAATCTATGGCTGGGAACTGCTGAAACCAAACAAAAATAATTCACGGTGGCCAGATAGGGCTATTTTCTACTGACTGTCTCTGGGGACTCAAACAGAATCTGTTTGTTTGATTGTTTGTATTTCAGTTTCACTCTTGTAGGGTACTTGTCCACACACCTTCGGCTTGTAGTTTGTCTGTGTCCTTGGATCTCAAGTGAGTCTCCTGTAAGTAAGCACGTAGGTGTCTTGAGATTTCATCCCTTCTTTTAACCCTGTGTCTTTTGTTTGCAGCACTCAGATTCTGACCTTTTATTCTGATGATTCAGAGCTGTGCACTTATTGCACTTAAAACAATTTTTTTATCATTAATCTACAATCACGTGAAGAACATTATGTTTACTATACTCCCCCCTTCACCAAGTCCCCCCATAAAACCTCTTCAGTCGCTGTCCATCAGCGTATTTGGATGCTGTAGACCCCTTCACCATGTACCCCCCAACAGACCCCGTTACAATCGCTGTCCATCAGCGAGTAGTAAGATGCTATATGATCTCTACTAGTCTTCTCTGTGTTGTACAGTACTCCCCATGCACACCCGACACCACGCATTATACATGCTAATCCTAATGCCCCCATTCTTTGTCCCCACACTTATCCCACCCTTCAGAACCACCCTGCCCAGTCCTTTTCCCTTTGGTAACTTTTAGTCAACTCTCGGGTTCTGTGAGTCTGCTGCTATTTTTTTCCTTCAGTTTTTCTTTGCTGTTATATTCCACACATGAGTGAATTCACTTGGTACTTGTCTTTCTCCGCCTGGCCTATTTCTCTATCTCCATCCACGTCATTGCAAACGGTAGGATTTGTTTTCTTCTTAAGGCTGCTTACTGCACTTTTTAAACTGGATTTCATTCTTCCTTTTTGTCTGTAGTTTACCTATGTGCTTTCACCATTCATCTACTGATTATGAGCAATAGCTTTGTATCAATCGATGTGTATCTGTGTCTTCTATCTAACGGTCTGTCTGTCTATCTATGTATCTATCTAACTATGTATCTATGTATCTATCTATCTATCTTCGTATCATCTATCTATGATGTCTATCATCTATCAATCTATGTCCCTATCTTTCTATCTTTCATCTGTCATCTGTCTACTTATCTGTCTATGAATCAATCATCTTTTTGTCTGCCCATGTATCCTTATCTACAGAACAGTTAACAACATAGCCTATGTCACTTCCCTACATTATGCTCCCAGAAATCTTGTAAGGTAACTAGGCCGTAAGGAGAGCACTGGGTTCACCGAGACACTTGCAGGTCGAGTCAGCCGCGTGTGCTTAGAAAACCATTAAATGGTGTTGCAGGGACTTGAACCCATATCTCTGTCCTCTGTCATCTTTTACCTCCTTCTCGCTTACTCACTGTATTTAGCCACATTCATGGACTAAGTGCTCACTGAAGACCTCAAGTATCCTTCATCTGGGCCTGTTGTCGACAGAAAAGTGTACTTGGTTCTTTGCACACCACCATGTTTGAGGGACATCGGCGTGATCACTGCTGTTAGGTGGAGGAACAAATATAAAGGAACACCTATTTCGAGACAGGAGCAGTTGGGAACAAAGAATGTGTTGTGGAGTGAAGTGTTTATTTGAGGGTCCAAACTTCTGTCTTTAGGTGGTTATTACATCTTCACATTCGTGAACATCATAAAGCCCACTGATTTCAAAAGCCCAGATTCTTATTATCACAGCAACTCAGTTTTTGAGGTGAGAGAAAATGAGAAGTACGTTGCTGCACCACTAAAACTATGCCTGGGCCGTGCTGAAACCAAACAAAAAGAATTCACGGTGGCTAGATAGGGCTTTTTCCTACTGACTCTCCTGGGGACTCAAACAGAATCCATTTGTTTGTTTGTTTCTCAGCTTCACTTGTGTAGGTTACCTGTCCCCACACCTTCAGCTTGTAGTTTGTCTGTGTCCTTGGATCTCAAGTGAGTCTCCTGTAAGTAAGCACGTAGGTGTCTTGAGTTTTCATCCCTTCTTTTAACCCTGTGTCTTTTGTTTGCAGCAATCAGAGCCTGACCTTTTATTCTGAGGATTCAGAACTGTGCCCTTATTGCACTTAAAAAATTTTTTTTGTTATCATTGTTCTACAATCACGTGAAGAACATTATGTTTACTATGCTCCCCCCTTCAACAAGTCCCCCCCCAAAACCTCTTACTGTCGCAGTCCAACAGCGTAGATGGATGCTGTAGACCACTTCACCATTTCCCCCCCCACAGACACCATTACAGTCACTGTTCATCAGCGGGTAAGATGCTATATGATCTCTACTAGTCTTCTCTGTGTTGTACAGCACTCCTCATGCCCCCTCCGACCCCATGCAATATACATGCTTATCCTAATGCCCCCATTCTTTCTCCCCACACTTATCCCTCCCTTCAGACAAACCCTGCCCAGTCCTTTTCCCTTTGGTAACTTTTAGTCAACTCTCGGGTTCTGTGAGTCTGCTGCTTTTTTTTCTTCAGTTTTTCTTTTTGTTACGCTCTACACATGAGTGAAATCATTTGGTACTTGTCTTTCTCCACCTGGCCCATTTCTCTGAACATTCTACCGTCTAGCTCCATCCACGTCATTGCAAATGGTAGGATTGTTTTCTTCTTATGGCTCCTTACTGCACTTTGTAAACTGGATTTCATTCTTCCTTTTTGTTTGTAGTTTAGCTACGTGCTTTCACCATTCATCACCTGGTTATGAGCAATAGCTTTGTGTCAATCGATATGTATCTGTATCTATCTATCTATCGCTCTGTCTGTATATCTATCTATCTTTCTATATATCATTCTATCTATCTCTCTATCTATCCTTCTCTGTATTTATCTATCCATCTATCTAGCTTCCTATCATATATCTATCATGTGTATCATCTATCTATCTATCATCTGTCATCTATATATATGTCTATCTATGAATCAATCATCTTTCTGTCTGCCCATCATCCTTGTGTACAGAATAGTTAACAACATCACCTAGGTCACCTCCCTGCATTATGCTTCCAAAAACATTGCAATGTCACTAGGCCGTAGGGAGATCACTGGGCTCCCTGAGACACTTGCAGATTGAGTCAGCTGCGTGTGCTTAGAAAACCAGTAAATGTTGTTGCAGAGACTTGAACCCGTATCTCTGTCCTCTGTCCTCTTTTACCTCCTTCTCGATTGCTAACTGTATTTAGCCACATTCATTGACTAAGTGCTCACTGATGACCACAAGTATCCTTCCTCTGGGCCTGTTGTAGACAGAAAAGTATATTTAATTTTTTACTAACCACCATGTTTGAGGGACGTCGGCGTGATCACCACTGGTAGGTGGAGGGACAAATAAAAAGGAACACCTATTTCTAGACAGGATCATTTGGTAGGAAAGTGTGTGTTGTGGAGAGACGTGTTTGTTTGAGTGTCCAAACTTCCCTCTTTATATGGTTATTACTTCTTTACAATCGTGAACATCATAAAACCCACTGATTTAAAAAGCCCAGACGCATAGTTTTACAGCAATTCATTTGTTGAGGTGAGAAAAAATGTGAAGGACATTGCAGTACCACTAAATCTATACATGGGCACTGTTGAAACCAAACAAAAAGAATTCACGGTGGCTAGATAGGACTATTTTCTAGTGACTGTCTTTGGGAACTCAAACAGAATCCATTTGTTTCTTTGTTTCTCAGATTCACTTGTATAGGATACCTGTCCACGCCCATTCAGCTTGTAGAGTTTGTCTGTGCCTTTGGATCTCAAGAGAGTCTCCAGTAAGGGAGCACATAGGTGGTCTTGAGTTTTCATCAGTACTTCTAAACCTGTGTCTTTTGATTTTAGCACTCAAAGCCTGTACTTTTATTCTGATATTTGAGAGCCTTGCTCTTACTGCAATTTGAAATTTTTTTTGTTCTCATTAATACACAATCACATGCAGAACATTGTTTACTAGTCTACCCCCTTCACCAAGTCCCCACCAAATCCCAGTTACAGTCGCTGTCTGTCAGCATGTACTAAGATGCTGTAGAATCACTACTTGTCTACTCTGTGTTGTACAGCCCTACTCATGAAAACCCACCCTACACATTATACATGCTAATCCTAATGCCCCCATTCTTTTCCCCCGCCCTTATTACTCCCTTCCCAGAAACCCTACTCATACCCTTTCTCTTTGTTAACTGTTAGTCCACTCTCGTTTTCTGTGAGTCTGCTGCTGTTTTTTCCTTCAGTTTTTCTTTGTTATCATACTCCACACATGAGTGAAATCATTTGGTACATGTATTTCTCCGCCTGGCCTATTTGACTGAGCAAAATACCCTCTAGCTCCATACACGTTATTGCAAAAGATAGGATTGTTTTCTTCTTAAGGCTGCTTACTGCACTTTTTAAATTGGATTTCATACTTCTTTCTTGTTTGTAGTTTCACTATGTGCTTTCCCCATTGCTCTCCCGGTTATGAGCAGTAGCTTTGTGTTAATCGATATGTACCTATATCTATCTATCTGCCTGTCTATCTATCTATCAATCAATCAATCATCTTTTTGTCTGCCCATCTGTCCTTGTGTACAAAACAGTTAACCATATAGCCTGTATCACTTTCCTACATTATGCTTCCAAAAATCCTGCAAGGTATCTAGGCTGTAGGGAGAGCAGTGGGTTCACCGAGACACCTGCAGGTCGAGTCGTCCGCGTGTACCTACAAAACAGGAAAAATGGTTGTGCAGAGACTTGAACCCGTGTCTCTATCCTCTGTCCTCTTTCATCTCCTTCTAACTTGCTGTCTGTATTTAGCCACATTCATTGACTAAGTGATTCCTGAGGACCACAAGTATAGTTCCTCTGGGCCTGTTGTCGACAGAAAAGTAAACTTGTTGCTTTGCTCACCACCATGTTTGAAGGGCATCGGCGTGATCAACGCTGATAGGACGGAGGGTCAAATAAATGGAAAACCAATTTCTAGACAGCAGCAGTTGGGAGCTAAGAGTGTATTGTGGAGTGACGTATTTATTTGAGTGTCCAAACTTCCCTCTTTAGGTGGTTATTACACCTTCACATTCGTGAACATCATAAAGCCCACTGATTTAAAAGGCCCAGATGCTTATTATTACAGCAACTCAGTTGTTGAGGTGAGAGAAAATTAGAAGTCCGTTGCTGCACCACTAAATCTATGGCTGGGAACTGCTGAAACCAAACAAAAATAATTCACGGTGGCCAGATAGGGCTATTTTCTACTGACTGTCTCTGGGGACTCAAACAGAATCTGTTTGTTTGATTGTTTGTATTTCAGTTTCACTCTTGTAGGGTACTTGTCCACACACCTTCGGCTTGTAGTTTGTCTGTGTCCTTGGATCTCAAGTGAGTCTCCTGTAAGTAAGCACGTAGGTGTCTTGAGATTTCATCCCTTCTTTTAACCCTGTGTCTTTTGTTTGCAGCACTCAGATTCTGACCTTTTATTCTGATGATTCAGAGCTGTGCACTTATTGCACTTAAAACAATTTTTTTATCATTAATCTACAATCACGTGAAGAACATTATGTTTACTATACTCCCCCCTTCACCAAGTCCCCCCATAAAACCTCTTCAGTCGCTGTCCATCAGCGTATTTGGATGCTGTAGACCCCTTCACCATGTACCCCCCAACAGACCCCGTTACAATCGCTGTCCATCAGCGAGTAGTAAGATGCTATATGATCTCTACTAGTCTTCTCTGTGTTGTACAGTACTCCCCATGCACACCCGACACCACGCATTATACATGCTAATCCTAATGCCCCCATTCTTTGTCCCCACACTTATCCCACCCTTCAGAACCACCCTGCCCAGTCCTTTTCCCTTTGGTAACTTTTAGTCAACTCTCGGGTTCTGTGAGTCTGCTGCTATTTTTTTCCTTCAGTTTTTCTTTGCTGTTATATTCCACACATGAGTGAATTCACTTGGTACTTGTCTTTCTCCGCCTGGCCTATTTCTCTATCTCCATCCACGTCATTGCAAACGGTAGGATTTGTTTTCTTCTTAAGGCTGCTTACTGCACTTTTTAAACTGGATTTCATTCTTCCTTTTTGTCTGTAGTTTACCTATGTGCTTTCACCATTCATCTACTGATTATGAGCAATAGCTTTGTATCAATCGATGTGTATCTGTGTCTTCTATCTAACGGTCTGTCTGTCTATCTATGTATCTATCTAACTATGTATCTATGTATCTATCTATCTATCTTCGTATCATCTATCTATGATGTCTATCATCTATCAATCTATGTCCCTATCTTTCTATCTTTCATCTGTCATCTGTCTACTTATCTGTCTATGAATCAATCATCTTTTTGTCTGCCCATGTATCCTTATCTACAGAACAGTTAACAACATAGCCTATGTCACTTCCCTACATTATGCTCCCAGAAATCTTGTAAGGTAACTAGGCCGTAAGGAGAGCACTGGGTTCACCGAGACACTTGCAGGTCGAGTCAGCCGCGTGTGCTTAGAAAACCATTAAATGGTGTTGCAGGGACTTGAACCCATATCTCTGTCCTCTGTCATCTTTTACCTCCTTCTCGCTTACTCACTGTATTTAGCCACATTCATGGACTAAGTGCTCACTGAAGACCTCAAGTATCCTTCATCTGGGCCTGTTGTCGACAGAAAAGTGTACTTGGTTCTTTGCACACCACCATGTTTGAGGGACATCGGCGTGATCACTGCTGTTAGGTGGAGGAACAAATATAAAGGAACACCTATTTCGAGACAGGAGCAGTTGGGAACAAAGAATGTGTTGTGGAGTGAAGTGTTTATTTGAGGGTCCAAACTTCTGTCTTTAGGTGGTTATTACATCTTCACATTCGTGAACATCATAAAGCCCACTGATTTCAAAAGCCCAGATTCTTATTATCACAGCAACTCAGTTTTTGAGGTGAGAGAAAATGAGAAGTACGTTGCTGCACCACTAAAACTATGCCTGGGCCGTGCTGAAACCAAACAAAAAGAATTCACGGTGGCTAGATAGGGCTTTTTCCTACTGACTCTCCTGGGGACTCAAACAGAATCCATTTGTTTGTTTGTTTCTCAGCTTCACTTGTGTAGGTTACCTGTCCCCACACCTTCAGCTTGTAGTTTGTCTGTGTCCTTGGATCTCAAGTGAGTCTCCTGTAAGTAAGCACGTAGGTGTCTTGAGTTTTCATCCCTTCTTTTAACCCTGTGTCTTTTGTTTGCAGCAATCAGAGCCTGACCTTTTATTCTGAGGATTCAGAACTGTGCCCTTATTGCACTTAAAAAATTTTTTTTGTTATCATTGTTCTACAATCACGTGAAGAACATTATGTTTACTATGCTCCCCCCTTCAACAAGTCCCCCCCCAAAACCTCTTACTGTCGCAGTCCAACAGCGTAGATGGATGCTGTAGACCACTTCACCATTTCCCCCCCCACAGACACCATTACAGTCACTGTTCATCAGCGGGTAAGATGCTATATGATCTCTACTAGTCTTCTCTGTGTTGTACAGCACTCCTCATGCCCCCTCCGACCCCATGCAATATACATGCTTATCCTAATGCCCCCATTCTTTCTCCCCACACTTATCCCTCCCTTCAGACAAACCCTGCCCAGTCCTTTTCCCTTTGGTAACTTTTAGTCAACTCTCGGGTTCTGTGAGTCTGCTGCTTTTTTTTCTTCAGTTTTTCTTTTTGTTACGCTCTACACATGAGTGAAATCATTTGGTACTTGTCTTTCTCCACCTGGCCCATTTCTCTGAACATTCTACCGTCTAGCTCCATCCACGTCATTGCAAATGGTAGGATTGTTTTCTTCTTATGGCTCCTTACTGCACTTTGTAAACTGGATTTCATTCTTCCTTTTTGTTTGTAGTTTAGCTACGTGCTTTCACCATTCATCACCTGGTTATGAGCAATAGCTTTGTGTCAATCGATATGTATCTGTATCTATCTATCTATCGCTCTGTCTGTATATCTATCTATCTTTCTATATATCATTCTATCTATCTCTCTATCTATCCTTCTCTGTATTTATCTATCCATCTATCTAGCTTCCTATCATATATCTATCATGTGTATCATCTATCTATCTATCATCTGTCATCTATATATATGTCTATCTATGAATCAATCATCTTTCTGTCTGCCCATCATCCTTGTGTACAGAATAGTTAACAACATCACCTAGGTCACCTCCCTGCATTATGCTTCCAAAAACATTGCAATGTCACTAGGCCGTAGGGAGATCACTGGGCTCCCTGAGACACTTGCAGATTGAGTCAGCTGCGTGTGCTTAGAAAACCAGTAAATGTTGTTGCAGAGACTTGAACCCGTATCTCTGTCCTCTGTCCTCTTTTACCTCCTTCTCGATTGCTAACTGTATTTAGCCACATTCATTGACTAAGTGCTCACTGATGACCACAAGTATCCTTCCTCTGGGCCTGTTGTAGACAGAAAAGTATATTTAATTTTTTACTAACCACCATGTTTGAGGGACGTCGGCGTGATCACCACTGGTAGGTGGAGGGACAAATAAAAAGGAACACCTATTTCTAGACAGGATCATTTGGTAGGAAAGTGTGTGTTGTGGAGAGACGTGTTTGTTTGAGTGTCCAAACTTCCCTCTTTATATGGTTATTACTTCTTTACAATCGTGAACATCATAAAACCCACTGATTTAAAAAGCCCAGACGCATAGTTTTACAGCAATTCATTTGTTGAGGTGAGAAAAAATGTGAAGGACATTGCAGTACCACTAAATCTATACATGGGCACTGTTGAAACCAAACAAAAAGAATTCACGGTGGCTAGATAGGACTATTTTCTAGTGACTGTCTTTGGGAACTCAAACAGAATCCATTTGTTTCTTTGTTTCTCAGATTCACTTGTATAGGATACCTGTCCACGCCCATTCAGCTTGTAGAGTTTGTCTGTGCCTTTGGATCTCAAGAGAGTCTCCAGTAAGGGAGCACATAGGTGGTCTTGAGTTTTCATCAGTACTTCTAAACCTGTGTCTTTTGATTTTAGCACTCAAAGCCTGTACTTTTATTCTGATATTTGAGAGCCTTGCTCTTACTGCAATTTGAAATTTTTTTTGTTCTCATTAATACACAATCACATGCAGAACATTGTTTACTAGTCTACCCCCTTCACCAAGTCCCCACCAAATCCCAGTTACAGTCGCTGTCTGTCAGCATGTACTAAGATGCTGTAGAATCACTACTTGTCTACTCTGTGTTGTACAGCCCTACTCATGAAAACCCACCCTACACATTATACATGCTAATCCTAATGCCCCCATTCTTTTCCCCCGCCCTTATTACTCCCTTCCCAGAAACCCTACTCATACCCTTTCTCTTTGTTAACTGTTAGTCCACTCTCGTTTTCTGTGAGTCTGCTGCTGTTTTTTCCTTCAGTTTTTCTTTGTTATCATACTCCACACATGAGTGAAATCATTTGGTACATGTATTTCTCCGCCTGGCCTATTTGACTGAGCAAAATACCCTCTAGCTCCATACACGTTATTGCAAAAGATAGGATTGTTTTCTTCTTAAGGCTGCTTACTGCACTTTTTAAATTGGATTTCATACTTCTTTCTTGTTTGTAGTTTCACTATGTGCTTTCCCCATTGCTCTCCCGGTTATGAGCAGTAGCTTTGTGTTAATCGATATGTACCTATATCTATCTATCTGCCTGTCTATCTATCTATCAATCAATCAATCATCTTTTTGTCTGCCCATCTGTCCTTGTGTACAAAACAGTTAACCATATAGCCTGTATCACTTTCCTACATTATGCTTCCAAAAATCCTGCAAGGTATCTAGGCTGTAGGGAGAGCAGTGGGTTCACCGAGACACCTGCAGGTCGAGTCGTCCGCGTGTACCTACAAAACAGGAAAAATGGTTGTGCAGAGACTTGAACCCGTGTCTCTATCCTCTGTCCTCTTTCATCTCCTTCTAACTTGCTGTCTGTATTTAGCCACATTCATTGACTAAGTGATTCCTGAGGACCACAAGTATAGTTCCTCTGGGCCTGTTGTCGACAGAAAAGTAAACTTGTTGCTTTGCTCACCACCATGTTTGAAGGGCATCGGCGTGATCAACGCTGATAGGACGGAGGGTCAAATAAAAAGGAAAACCAATTTCTAGACAGCAGCAGTTGGGAGCTAAGAGTGTATTGTGGAGTGACGTATTTATTTGAGTGTCCAAACTTCCCTCTTTAGGTGGTTATTACACCTTCACATTCGTGAACATCATAAAGCCCACTGATTTAAAAGGCCCAGATGCTTATTATTACAGCAACTCAGTTGTTGAGGTGAGAGAAAATTAGAAGTCCGTTGCTGCACCACTAAATCTATGGCTGGGAACTGCTGAAACCAAACAAAAATAATTCACAGTGGCCAGATAGGGCTATTTTCTACTGACTGTCTCTGGGGACTCAAACAGAATCTGTTTGTTTGATTGTTTGTATTTCAGTTTCACTCTTGTAGGGTACTTGTCCACACACCTTCGGCTTGTAGTTTGTCTGTGTCCTTGGATCTCAAGTGAGTCTCCTGTAAGTAAGCACGTAGGTGTCTTGAGATTTCATCCCTTCTTTTAACCCTGTGTCTTTTGTTTGCAGCACTCAGATTCTGACCTTTTATTCTGATGATTCAGAGCTGTGCACTTATTGCACTTAAAACAATTTTTTTATCATTAATCTACAATCACGTGAAGAACATTATGTTTACTATACTCCCCCCTTCACCAAGTCCCCCCATAAAACCTCTTCAGTCGCTGTCCATCAGCGTATTTGGATGCTGTAGACCCCTTCACCATGTACCCCCCAACAGACCCCGTTACAATCGCTGTCCATCAGCGAGTAGTAAGATGCTATATGATCTCTACTAGTCTTCTCTGTGTTGTACAGTACTCCCCATGCACACCCGACACCACGCATTATACATGCTAATCCTAATGCCCCCATTCTTTGTCCCCACACTTATCCCACCCTTCAGAACCACCCTGCCCAGTCCTTTTCCCTTTGGTAACTTTTAGTCAACTCTCGGGTTCTGTGAGTCTGCTGCTATTTTTTTCCTTCAGTTTTTCTTTGCTGTTATATTCCACACATGAGTGAATTCACTTGGTACTTGTCTTTCTCCGCCTGGCCTATTTCTCTATCTCCATCCACGTCATTGCAAACGGTAGGATTTGTTTTCTTCTTAAGGCTGCTTACTGCACTTTTTAAACTGGATTTCATTCTTCCTTTTTGTCTGTAGTTTACCTATGTGCTTTCACCATTCATCTACTGATTATGAGCAATAGCTTTGTATCAATCGATGTGTATCTGTGTCTTCTATCTAACGGTCTGTCTGTCTATCTATGTATCTATCTAACTATGTATCTATGTATCTATCTATCTATCTTCGTATCATCTATCTATGATGTCTATCATCTATCAATCTATGTCCCTATCTTTCTATCTTTCATCTGTCATCTGTCTACTTATCTGTCTATGAATCAATCATCTTTTTGTCTGCCCATGTATCCTTATCTACAGAACAGTTAACAACATAGCCTATGTCACTTCCCTACATTATGCTCCCAGAAATCTTGTAAGGTAACTAGGCCGTAAGGAGAGCACTGGGTTCACCGAGACACTTGCAGGTCGAGTCAGCCGCGTGTGCTTAGAAAACCATTAAATGGTGTTGCAGGGACTTGAACCCATATCTCTGTCCTCTGTCATCTTTTACCTCCTTCTCGCTTACTCACTGTATTTAGCCACATTCATGGACTAAGTGCTCACTGAAGACCTCAAGTATCCTTCATCTGGGCCTGTTGTCGACAGAAAAGTGTACTTGGTTCTTTGCACACCACCATGTTTGAGGGACATCGGCGTGATCACTGCTGTTAGGTGGAGGAACAAATATAAAGGAACACCTATTTCGAGACAGGAGCAGTTGGGAACAAAGAATGTGTTGTGGAGTGAAGTGTTTATTTGAGGGTCCAAACTTCTGTCTTTAGGTGGTTATTACATCTTCACATTCGTGAACATCATAAAGCCCACTGATTTCAAAAGCCCAGATTCTTATTATCACAGCAACTCAGTTTTTGAGGTGAGAGAAAATGAGAAGTACGTTGCTGCACCACTAAAACTATGCCTGGGCCGTGCTGAAACCAAACAAAAAGAATTCACGGTGGCTAGATAGGGCTTTTTCCTACTGACTCTCCTGGGGACTCAAACAGAATCCATTTGTTTGTTTGTTTCTCAGCTTCACTTGTGTAGGTTACCTGTCCCCACACCTTCAGCTTGTAGTTTGTCTGTGTCCTTGGATCTCAAGTGAGTCTCCTGTAAGTAAGCACGTAGGTGTCTTGAGTTTTCATCCCTTCTTTTAACCCTGTGTCTTTTGTTTGCAGCAATCAGAGCCTGACCTTTTATTCTGAGGATTCAGAACTGTGCCCTTATTGCACTTAAAAAATTTTTTTTGTTATCATTGTTCTACAATCACGTGAAGAACATTATGTTTACTATGCTCCCCCCTTCAACAAGTCCCCCCCCAAAACCTCTTACTGTCGCAGTCCAACAGCGTAGATGGATGCTGTAGACCACTTCACCATTTCCCCCCCCACAGACACCATTACAGTCACTGTTCATCAGCGGGTAAGATGCTATATGATCTCTACTAGTCTTCTCTGTGTTGTACAGCACTCCTCATGCCCCCTCCGACCCCATGCAATATACATGCTTATCCTAATGCCCCCATTCTTTCTCCCCACACTTATCCCTCCCTTCAGACAAACCCTGCCCAGTCCTTTTCCCTTTGGTAACTTTTAGTCAACTCTCGGGTTCTGTGAGTCTGCTGCTTTTTTTTCTTCAGTTTTTCTTTTTGTTACGCTCTACACATGAGTGAAATCATTTGGTACTTGTCTTTCTCCACCTGGCCCATTTCTCTGAACATTCTACCGTCTAGCTCCATCCACGTCATTGCAAATGGTAGGATTGTTTTCTTCTTATGGCTCCTTACTGCACTTTGTAAACTGGATTTCATTCTTCCTTTTTGTTTGTAGTTTAGCTACGTGCTTTCACCATTCATCACCTGGTTATGAGCAATAGCTTTGTGTCAATCGATATGTATCTGTATCTATCTATCTATCGCTCTGTCTGTATATCTATCTATCTTTCTATATATCATTCTATCTATCTCTCTATCTATCCTTCTCTGTATTTATCTATCCATCTATCTAGCTTCCTATCATATATCTATCATGTGTATCATCTATCTATCTATCATCTGTCATCTATATATATGTCTATCTATGAATCAATCATCTTTCTGTCTGCCCATCATCCTTGTGTACAGAATAGTTAACAACATCACCTAGGTCACCTCCCTGCATTATGCTTCCAAAAACATTGCAATGTCACTATTCCGTAGGGAGATCACTGGGCTCCCTGAGACACTTGCAGATTGAGTCAGCTGCGTGTGCTTAGAAAACCAGTAAATGTTGTTGCAGAGACTTGAACCCGTATCTCTGTCCTCTGTCCTCTTTTACCTCCTTCTCGATTGCTAACTGTATTTAGCCACATTCATTGACTAAGTGCTCACTGAAGACCACAAGTATCCTTCCTCTGGGCCTGTTGTAGACAGAAAAGTATATTTAATTTTTTACTAACCACCATGTTTGAGGGACGTCGGCGTGATCACCACTGGTAGGTGGAGGGACAAATAAAAAGGAACACCTATTTCTAGACAGGATCATTTGGTAGGAAAGTGTGTGTTGTGGAGAGACGTGTTTGTTTGAGTGTCCAAACTTCCCTCTTTATATGGTTATTACTTCTTTACAATCGTGAACATCATAAAACCCACTGATTTAAAAAGCCCAGACGCATAGTTTTACAGCAATTCATTTGTTGAGGTGAGAAAAAATGTGAAGGACATTGCAGTACCACTAAATCTATACATGGGCACTGTTGAAACCAAACAAAAAGAATTCACGGTGGCTAGATAGGACTATTTTCTAGTGACTGTCTTTGGGAACTCAAACAGAATCCATTTGTTTCTTTGTTTCTCAGATTCACTTGTATAGGATACCTGTCCACGCCCATTCAGCTTGTAGAGTTTGTCTGTGCCTTTGGATCTCAAGAGAGTCTCCAGTAAGGGAGCACATAGGTGGTCTTGAGTTTTCATCAGTACTTCTAAACCTGTGTCTTTTGATTTTAGCACTCAAAGCCTGTACTTTTATTCTGATATTTGAGAGCCTTGCTCTTACTGCAATTTGAAATTTTTTTTGTTCTCATTAATACACAATCACATGCAGAACATTGTTTACTAGTCTACCCCCTTCACCAAGTCCCCACCAAATCCCAGTTACAGTCGCTGTCTGTCAGCATGTACTAAGATGCTGTAGAATCACTACTTGTCTACTCTGTGTTGTACAGCCCTACTCATGAAAACCCACCCTACACATTATACATGCTAATCCTAATGCCCCCATTCTTTTCCCCCGCCCTTATTACTCCCTTCCCAGAAACCCTACTCATACCCTTTCTCTTTGTTAACTGTTAGTCCACTCTCGTTTTCTGTGAGTCTGCTGCTGTTTTTTCCTTCAGTTTTTCTTTGTTATCATACTCCACACATGAGTGAAATCATTTGGTACATGTATTTCTCCGCCTGGCCTATTTGACTGAGCAAAATACCCTCTAGCTCCATACACGTTATTGCAAAAGATAGGATTGTTTTCTTCTTATGGCTGCTTACTGCACTTTTTAAATTGGATTTCATACTTCTTTCTTGTTTGTAGTTTCACTATGTGCTTTCCCCATTGCTCTCCCGGTTATGAGCAGTAGCTTTGTGTTAATCGATATGTACCTATATCTATCTATCTGCCTGTCTATCTATCTATCAATCAATCAATCATCTTTTTGTCTGCCCATCTGTCCTTGTGTACAAAACAGTTAACCATATAGCCTGTATCACTTTCCTACATTATGCTTCCAAAAATCCTGCAAGGTATCTAGGCTGTAGGGAGAGCAGTGGGTTCACCGAGACACCTGCAGGTCGAGTCGTCCGCGTGTACCTACAAAACAGGAAAAATGGTTGTGCAGAGACTTGAACCCGTGTCTCTATCCTCTGTCCTCTTTCATCTCCTTCTAACTTGCTGTCTGTATTTAGCCACATTCATTGACTAAGTGATTCCTGAGGACCACAAGTATCCTTCCTCTGGGCCAGTTGTCGACAGAAAAGTAAACTTGTTGCTTTGCTCACCACCATGTTTGAAGGGCATCGGCGTGATCAACGCTGATAGGACGGAGGGTCAAATAAAAAGGAAAACCAATTTCTAGACAGCAGCAGTTGGGAGCTAAGAGTGTATTGTGGAGTGACGTATTTATTTGAGTGTCCAAACTTCCCTCTTTAGGTGGTTATTACACCTTCACATTCGTGAACATCATAAAGCCCACTGATTTAAAAGGCCCAGATGCTTATTATTACAGCAACTCAGTTGTTGAGGTGAGAGAAAATTAGAAGTCCGTTGCTGCACCACTAAATCTATGGCTGGGAACTGCTGAAACCAAACAAAAATAATTCACGGTGGCCAGATAGGGCTATTTTCTACTGACTGTCTCTGGGGACTCAAACAGAATCTGTTTGTTTGATTGTTTGTATTTCAGTTTCACTCTTGTAGGGTACTTGTCCACACACCTTCGGCTTGTAGTTTGTCTGTGTCCTTGGATCTCAAGTGAGTCTCCTGTAAGTAAGCACGTAGGTGTCTTGAGTTTTCATCCCTTCTTTTAACCCTGTGTCTTTTGTTTGCAGCACTCAGATTCTGACCTTTTATTCTGATGATTCAGAGCTGTGCACTTATTGCACTTAAAACAATTTTTTTATCATTAATCTACAATCACGTGAAGAACATTATGTTTACTATACTCCCCCCTTCACCAAGTCCCCCCATAAAACCTCTTCAGTCGCTGTCCATCAGCGTATTTGGATGCTGTAGAGCCCTTCACCATGTACCCCCCAACAGACCCCGTTACAATCGCTGTCCATCAGCGAGTAGTAAGATGCTATATGATCTCTACTAGTCTTCTCTGTGTTGTACAGTACTCCCCATGCACACCCGACACCACGCATTATACATGCTAATCCTAATGCCCCCATTCTTTGTCCCCACACTTATCCCACCCTTCAGAACCACCCTGCCCAGTCCTTTTCCCTTTGGTAACTTTTAGTCAACTCTCGGGTTCTGTGAGTCTGCTGCTATTTTTTTCCTTCAGTTTTTCTTTGCTGTTATATTCCACACATGAGTGAATTCACTTGGTACTTGTCTTTCTCCGCCTGGCCTATTTCTCTATCTCCATCCACGTCATTGCAAACGGTAGGATTTGTTTTCTTCTTATGGCTCCTTACTGCACTTTGTAAACTGGACTTCATTCTTCCTTTTTGTTTGTAGTTTAGCTACGTGCTTTCACCATTCATCACCTGGTTATGAGCAATAGCTTTGTGTCAATCGATAGTTCTACAATCACGTGAAGAACATTATGTTTACTATGCTCCCCCCTTCAACAAGTCCCCCCCCAAAACCTCTTACTGTCGCAGTCCAACAGCGTAGATGGATGCTGTAGACCACTTCACCATTTCCCCCCCCACAGACACCATTACAGTCACTGTTCATCAGCGGGTAAGATGCTATATGATCTCTACTAGTCTTCTCTGTGTTGTACAGCACTCCTCATGCCCCCTCCGACCCCATGCAATATACATGCTTATCCTAATGCCCCCATACTTTCTCCCCACACTTATCCCTCCCTTCAGACAAACCCTGCCCAGTCCTTTTCCCTTTGGTAACTTTTAGTCAACTCTCGGGTTCTGTGAGTCTGCTGCTTTTTTTTCTTCAGTTTTTCTTTTTGTTACGCTCTACACATGAGTGAAATCATTTGGTACTTGTCTTTCTCCACCTGGCCCATTTCTCTGAACATTCTACCGTCTAGCTCCATCCACGTCATTGCAAATGGTAGGATTGTTTTCTTCTTATGGCTCCTTACTGCACTTTGTAAACTGGATTTCATTCTTCCTTTTTGTTTGTAGTTTAGCTACGTGCTTTCACCATTCATCACCTGGTTATGAGCAATAGCTTTGTGTCAATCGATATGTATCTGTATCTATCTATCTATCACTCTGTCTGTATATCTATCTATCTTTCTATATATCATTCTATCTATCTCTCTATCTATCCTTCTCTGTATTTATCTATCCATCTATCTAGCTTCCTATCATATATCTATCATGTGTATCATCTATCTATCTATCATCTGTCATCTATATATATGTCTATCTATGAATCAATCATCTTTCTGTCTGCCCATCATCCTTGTGTACAGAATAGTTAACAACATCACCTAGGTCACCTCCCTGCATTATGCTTCCAAAAACATTGCAATGTCACTAGGCCGTAGGGAGATCACTGGGCTCCCTGAGACACTTGCAGATTGAGTCAGCTGCGTGTGCTTAGAAAACCAGTAAATGTTGTTGCAGTGACTTGAACCGGTATCTCTGTCCTCTGTCCTCTTTTACCTCCTTCTCGATTGCTAACTGTACTTAGCCACATTCATTGACTATGTGCTCACTGAAGACCACAAGTATCCTTCCTCTGGGCCTGTTGTAGACAGAAAAGTATACTTAATTTTTTACTAACCACCATGTTTGAGGGACGTCGGCGTGATCACCACTGGTAGGTGGAGGGACAAATAAAAAGGAACACCTATTTCTAGACAGGATCATTGGGTAGGAAAGTGTGTGTTGTGGAGAGACGTGTTTGTTTGAGTGTCCAAACTTCCCTCTTTATATGGTTATTACTTCTTTACAATCGTGAACATCATAAAACCCACTGATTTAAAAAGCCCAGACGCATAGTTTTACAGCAATTCATTTGTTGAGGTGAGAAAAAATGTGAAGGACATTGCAGTACCACTAAATCTATACATGGGCACTGTTGAAACCAAATAAAAAGAATTCACGGTGGCTAGATAGGACTATTTTCTAGTGACTGTCTTTGGGAACTCAAACAGAATCCATTTGTTTCTTTGTTTCTCAGATTCACTTGTATAGGATACCTGTCCACGCCCATTCAGCTTGTAGAGTTTGTCTGTGCCTTTGGATCTCAAGAGAGTCTCCAGTAAGGGAGCACATAGGTGGTCTTGAGTTTTCATCAGTACTTCTAAACCTGTGTCTTTTGATTTTAGCACTCAAAGCCTGTACTTTTATTCTGATATTTGAGAGCCTTGCTCTTACTGCAATTTGAAATTTTTTTTGTTCTCATTAATACACAATCACATGCAGAACATTGTTTACTAGTCTACCCCCTTCACCAAGTCCCCACCAAATCCCAGTTACAGTCGCTGTCTGTCAGCATGTACTAAGATGCTGTAGAATCACTACTTGTCTACTCTGTGTTGTACAGCCCTACTCATGAAAACCCACCCTACACATTATACATGCTAATCCTAATGCCCCCATTCTTTTCCCCCGCCCTTATTACTCCCTTCCCAGAAACCCTACTCATACCCTTTCTCTTTGTTAACTGTTAGTCCACTCTCGTTTTCTGTGAGTCTGCTGCTGTTTTTTCCTTCAGTTTTTCTTTGTTATCATACTCCACACATGAGTGAAATCATTTGGTACATGTATTTCTCCGCCTGGCCTATTTGACTGAGCAAAATACCCTCTAGCTCCATACACGTTATTGCAAAGGATAGGATTGTTTTCTTCTTATGGCTGCTTACTGCACTTTTTAAATTGGATTTCATACTTCTTTCTTGTTTGTAGTTTCACTATGTGCTTTCCCCATTGCTCTCCCGGTTATGAGCAGTAGCTTTGTGTTAATCGATATGTACCTATATCTATCTATCTGCCTGTCTATCTATCTATCAATCAATCAATCATCTTTTTGTCTGCCCATCTGTCCTTGTGTACAAAACAGTTAACCATATAGCCTGTATCACTTTCCTACATTATGCTTCCAAAAATCCTGCAAGGTATCTAGGCTGTAGGGAGAGCAGTGGGTTCACCGAGACACCTGCAGGTCGAGTCGTCCGCGTGTACCTACAAAACCGGAAAAATGGTTGTGCAGAGACTTGAACCCGTGTCTCTATCCTCTGTCCTCTTTCATCTCCTTCTAACTTGCTGTCTGTATTTAGCCACATTCATTGACTAAGTGATTCCTGAGGACCACAAGTATAGTTCCTCTGGGCCTGTTGTCGACAGAAAAGTAAACTTGTTGCTTTGCTCACCACCATGTTTGAAGGGCATCGGCGTGATCAACGCTGATAGGACGGAGGGTCAAATAAAAAGGAAAACCAATTTCTAGACAGCAGCAGTTGGGAGCTAAGAGTGTATTGTGGAGTGACGTATTTATTTGAGTGTCCAAACTTCCCTCTTTAGGTGGTTATTACACCTTCACATTCGTGAACATCATAAAGCCCACTGATTTAAAAGGCCCAGATGCTTATTATTACAGCAACTCAGTTGTTGAGGTGAGAGAAAATTAGAAGTCCGTTGCTGCACCACTAAATCTATGGCTGGGAACTGCTGAAACCAAACAAAAATAATTCACGGTGGCCAGATAGGGCTATTTTCTACTGACTGTCTCTGGGGACTCAAACAGTATCTGTTTGTTTGATTGTTTGTATTTCAGTTTCACTCTTGTAGGGTACTTGTCCACACACCTTCGGCTTGTAGTTTGTCTGTGTCCTTGGATCTCAAGTGAGTCTCCTGTAAGTAAGCACGTAGGTGTCTTGAGATTTCATCCCTTCTTTTAACCCTGTGTCTTTTGTTTGCAGCACTCAGATTCTGACCTTTTATTCTGATGATTCAGAGCTGTGCACTTATTGCACTTAAAACAATTTTTTTATCATTAATCTACAATCACGTGAAGAACATTATGTTTACTATACTCCCCCCTTCACCAAGTCCCCCCATAAAACCTCTTCAGTCGCTGTCCATCAGCGTATTTGGATGCTGTAGACCCCTTCACCATGTACCCCCCAACAGACCCCGTTACAATCGCTGTCCATCAGCGAGTAGTAAGATGCTATATGATCTCTACTAGTCTTCTCTGTGTTGTACAGTACTCCCCATGCACACCCGACACCACGCATTATACATGCTAATCCTAATGCCCCCATTCTTTGTCCCCACACTTATCCCACCCTTCAGAACCACCCTGCCCAGTCCTTTTCCCTTTGGTAACTTTCAGTCAACTCTCGGGTTCTGTGAGTCTGCTGCTATTTTTTTCCTTCAGTTTTTCTTTGCTGTTATATTCCACACATGAGTGAATTCACTTGGTACTTGTCTTTCTCCGCCTGGCCTAGTTCTCTATCTCCATCCACGTCATTGCAAACGGTAGGATTTGTTTTCTTCTTAAGGCTGCTTACTGCACTTTTTAAACTGGATTTCATTCTTCCTTCTTGTCTGTAGTTTACCTATGTGCTTTCACCATTCATCTACTGATTATGAGCAATAGCTTTGTATCAATCGATGTGTATCTGTGTCTTCTATCTAACGGTCTGTCTGTCTATCTATGTATCTATCTAACTATGTATCTATGTATCTATCTATCTATCTTCGTATCATCTATCTATGATGTCTATCATCTATCAATCTATGTCCCTATCTTTCTATCTTTCATCTGTCATCTGTCTACTTATCTGTCTATGAATCAATCATCTTTTTGTCTGCCCATGTATCCTTATCTACAGAACAGTTAACAACATAGCCTATGTCACTTCCCTACATTATGCTCCCAGAAATCTTGTAAGGTAACTAGGCCGTAAGGAGAGCACTGGGTTCACCGAGACACTTGCAGGTCGAGTCAGCCGCGTGTGCTTAGAAAACCATTAAATGGTGTTGCAGGGACTTGAACCCATATCTCTGTCCTCTGTCATCTTTTACCTCCTTCTCGCTTACTCACTGTATTTAGCCACATTCATGGACTAAGTGCTCACTGAAGACCTCAAGTATCCTTCATCTGGGCCTGTTGTCGACAGAAAAGTGTACTTGGTTCTTTGCACACCACCAGGTTTGAGGGACATCGGCGTGATCACTGCTGTTAGGTGGAGGAACAAATATAAAGGAACACCTATTTCGAGACAGGAGCAGTTGGGAACAAAGAATGTGTTGTGGAGTGAAGTGTTTATTTGAGGGTCCAAACTTCTGTCTTTAGGTGGTTATTACATCTTCACATTCGTGAACATCATAAAGCCCACTGATTTCAAAAGCCCAGATTCTTATTATCACAGCAACTCAGTTTTTGAGGTGAGAGAAAATGAGAAGTACGTTGCTGCACCACTAAAACTATGCCTGGGCCATGCTGAAACCAAACAAAAAGAATTCATGGTGGCTAGATAGGGCTTTTTCCTACTGACTCTCCTGGGGACTCAAACAGAATCCATTTGTTTGTTTGTTTCTCAGCTTCACTTGTGTAGGTTACCTGTCCCCACACCTTCAGCTTGTAGTTTGTCTGTGTCCTTGGATCTCAAGTGAGTCTCCTGTAAGTAAGCACGTAGGTGTCTTGAGTTTTCATCCCTTCTTTTAACCGTGTCTTTTGTTTGCAGCAATCAGAGCCTGACCTTTTATTCTGAGGATTCAGAACTGTGCCCTTATTGCACTTAAAAAAATTTTTTTGTTATCATTGTTCTACAATCACGTGAAGAACATTATGTTTACTATGCTCCCCCCTTCAACAAGTCCCCCCCCAAAACCTCTTACTGTCGCAGTCCAACAGCGTAGATGGATGCTGTAGACCACTTCACCATTTCCCCCCCCACAGACACCATTACAGTCACTGTTCATCAGCGGGTAAGATGCTATATGATCTCTACTAGTCTTCTCTGTGTTGTACAGCACTCCTCATGCCCCCTCCGACCCCATGCAATATACATGCTTATCCTAATGCCCCCATACTTTCTCCCCACACTTATCCCTCCCTTCAGACAAACCCTGCCCAGTCCTTTTCCCTTTGGTAACTTTTAGTCAACTCTCGGGTTCTGTGAGTCTGCTGCTTTTTTTTCTTCAGTTTTTCTTTTTGTTACGCTCTACACATGAGTGAAATCATTTGGTACTTGTCTTTCTCCACCTGGCCCATTTCTCTGAACATTCTACCGTCTAGCTCCATCCACGTCATTGCAAATGGTAGGATTGTTTTCTTCTTATGGCTCCTTACTGCACTTTGTAAACTGGATTTCATTCTTCCTTTTTGTTTGTAGTTTAGCTACGTGCTTTCACCATTCATCACCTGGTTATGAGCAATAGCTTTGTGTCAATCGATATGTATCTGTATCTATCTATCTATCACTCTGTCTGTATATCTATCTATCTTTCTATATATCATTCTATCTATCTCTCTATCTATCCTTCTCTGTATTTATCTATCCATCTATCTAGCTTCCTATCATATATCTATCATGTGTATCATCTATCTATCTATCATCTGTCATCTATATATATGTCTATCTATGAATCAATCATCTTTCTGTCTGCCCATCATCCTTGTGTACAGAATAGTTAACAACATCACCTAGGTCACCTCCCTGCATTATGCTTCCAAAAACATTGCAATGTCACTAGGCCGTAGGGAGATCACTGGGCTCCCTGAGACACTTGCAGATTGAGTCAGCTGCGTGTGCTTAGAAAACCAGTAAATGTTGTTGCAGTGACTTGAACCGGTATCTCTGTCCTCTGTCCTCTTTTACCTCCTTCTCGATTGCTAACTGTATTTAGCCACATTCATTGACTAAGTGCTCACTGAGGACCACAAGTATCCTTCCTCTGGGCCTGTTGTAGACAGAAAAGTATACTTAATTTTTTACTAACCACCATGTTTGAGGGACGTCGGCGTGATCACCACTGGTAGGTGGAGGGACAAATAAAAAGGAACACCTATTTCTAGACAGGATCATTGTGTAGGAAAGTGTGTGTTGTGGAGAGACGTGTTTGTTTGAGTGTCCAAACTTCCCTCTTTATATGGTTATTACTTCTTTACAATCGTGAACATCATAAAATCCACTGATTTAAAAAGCCCAGACGCATAGTTTTACAGCAATTCATTTGTTGAGGTGAGAAAAAAATGTGAAGGACATTGCAGTACCACTAAATCTATACATGGGCACTGTTGAAACCAAACAAAAAGAATTCACGGTGGCTAGATAGGACTATTTTCTAGTGACTGTCTTTGGGAACTCAAACAGAATCCATTTGTTTCTTTGTTTCTCAGATTCACTTGTATAGGATACCTGTCCACGCCCATTCAGCTTGTAGAGTTTGTCTGTGCCTTTGGATCTCAAGAGAGTCTCCAGTAAGGGAGCACATAGGTGGTCTTGAGTTTTCATCAGTACTTCTAAACCTGTGTCTTTTGATTTTAGCACTCAAAGCCTGTACTTTTATTCTGATATTTGAGAGCCTTGCTCTTACTGCAATTTGAAATTTTTTTTGTTCTCATTAATACACAATCACATGCAGAACATTGTTTACTAGTCTACCCCCTTCACCAAGTCCCCACCAAATCCCAGTTACAGTCGCTGTCTGTCAGCATGTACTAAGATGCTGTAGAATCACTACTTGTCTACTCTGTGTTGTACAGCCCTACTCATGAAAACCCACCCTACACATTATACATGCTAATCCTAATGCCCCCATTCTTTTCCCCCGCCCTTATTACTCCCTTCCCAGAAACCCTACTCATACCCTTTCTCTTTGTTAACTGTTAGTCCACTCTCGTTTTCTGTGAGTCTGCTGCTGTTTTTTCCTTCAGTTTTTCTTTGTTATCATACTCCACACATGAGTGAAATCATTTGGTACATGTATTTCTCCGCCTGGCCTATTTGACTGAGCAAAATACCCTCTAGCTCCATACACGTTATTGCAAAAGATAGGATTGTTTTCTTCTTATGGCTGCTTACTGCACTTTTTAAATTGGATTTCATACTTCTTTCTTGTTTGTAGTTTCACTATGTGCTTTCCCCATTGCTCTCCCGGTTATGAGCAGTAGCTTTGTGTTAATCGATATGTACCTATATCTATCTATCTGCCTGTCTATCTATCTATCAATCAATCAATCATCTTTTTGTCTGCCCATCTGTCCTTGTGTACAAAACAGTTAACCATATAGTCTGTATCACTTTCCTACATAATGCTTCCAAAAATCCTGCAAGGTATCTAGGCTGTAGGGAGAGCAGTGGGTTCACCGATACAGCTGCAGGTCGAGTCGTCCGCGTGTACCTACAAAACAGGAAAAATGGTTGTGCAGAGACTTGAACCCGTGTCTCTATCCTCTGTCCTCTTTCATCTCCTTCTAACTTGCTGTCTGTATTTAGCCACATTCATTGACTAAGTGATTCCTGAGGACCACAAGTATCCTTCCTCTGGGCCAGTTGTCGACAGAAAAGTAAACTTGTTGCTTTGCTCACCACCATGTTTGAAGGGCATCGGCGTGATCAACGCTGATAGGACGGAGGGTCAAATAAAAAGGAAAACCAATTTCTAGACAGCAGCAGTTGGGAGCTAAGAGTGTATTGTGGAGTGACGTATTTATTTGAGTGTCCAAACTTCCCTCTTTAGGTGGTTATTACACCTTCACATTCGTGAACATCATAAAGCCCACTGATTTAAAAGGCCCAGATGCTTATTATTACAGCAGCTCAGTTGTTGAGGTGAGAGAAAATTAGAAGTCCGTTGCTGCACCACTAAATCTATGGCTGGGAACTGCTGAAACCAAAAAAAATAATTCACAGTGGCCAGATAGGGCTATTTTCTACTGACTGTCTCTGGGGACTCAAACAGAATCTGTTTGTTTGATTGTTTGTATTTCAGTTTCACTCTTGTAGGGTACTTGTCCACACACCTTCGGCTTGTAGTTTGTCTGTGTCCTTGGATCTCAAGTGAGTCTCCTGTAAGTAAGCACGTAGGTGTCTTGAGATTTCATCCCTTCTTTTAACCCTGTGTCTTTTGTTTGCAGCACTCAGATTCTGACCTTTTATTCTGATGATTCAGAGCTGTGCACTTATTGCACTTAAAACAATTTTTTTATCATTAATCTACAATCACGTGAAGAACATTATGTTTACTATACTCCCCCCTTCACCAAGTCCCCCCATAAAACCTCTTCAGTCGCTGTCCATCAGCGTATTTGGATGCTGTAGACCCCTTCACCATGTACCCCCCAACAGACCCCGTTACAATCGCTGTCCATCAGCGAGTAGTAAGATGCTATATGATCTCTACTAGTCTTCTCTGTGTTGTACAGTACTCCCCATGCACACCCGACACCACGCATTATACATGCTAATCCTAATGCCCCCATTCTTTGTCCCCACACTTATCCCACCCTTCAGAACCACCCTGCCCAGTCCTTTTCCCTTTGGTAACTTTTAGTCAACTCTCGGGTTCTGTGAGTCTGTTGCTATTTTTTTCCTTCAGTTTTTCTTTGCTGTTATATTCCACACATGAGTGAATTCACTTGGTACTTGTCTTTCTCCGCCTGGCCTAGTTCTCTATCTCCATCCACGTCATTGCAAACGGTAGGATTTGTTTTCTACTTAAGGCTGCTTACTGCACTTTTTAAACTGGATTTCATTCTTCCTTTTTGTCTGTAGTTTACCTATGTGCTTTCACCATTCATCTACTGATTATGAGCAATAGCTTTGTATCAATCGATGTGTATCTGTGTCTTCTATCTAACGGTCTGTCTGTCTATCTATGTATCTATCTAACTATGTATCTATGTATCTATCTATCTAACTTCGTATCATCTATCTATGATGTCTATCATCTATCAATCTATGTCCCTATCTTTCTATCTTTCATCTGTCATCTGTCTACTTATCTGTCTATGAATCAATCATCTTTTTGTCTGCCCATTTATCCTTATCTACAGAACAGTTAACAACATAGCCTATGTCACTTCCCTACATTATGCTCCCAGAAATCTTGTAAGGTAACTAGGCCGTAAGGAGAGCACTGGGTTCACCGAGACACTTGCAGGTCGAGTCAGCCACGTGTGCTTAGAAAACCATTAAATGGTGTTGCAGGGACTTGAACCCATATCTCTGTCCTCTGTCATCTTTTACCTCCTTCTCGCTTACTCACTGTATTTAGCCACATTCATGGACTAAGTGCTCACTGAAGACCTCAAGTATCCTTCATCTGGGCCTGTTGTCGACAGAAAAGTGTACTTGGTTCTTTGCACACCACCATGTTTGAGGGACATCGGCGTGATCACTGCTGTTAGGTGGAGGAACAAATATAAAGGAACACCTATTTCGAGACAGGAGCAGTTGGGAACAAAGAATGTGTTGTGGAGTGAAGTGTTTATTTGAGGGTCCAAACTTCTGTCTTTAGGTGGTTATTACATCTTCACATTCGTGAACATCATAAAGCCCACTGATTTCAAAAGCCCAGATTCTTATTATCACAGCAACTCAGTTTTTGAGGTGAGAGAAAATGAGAAGTACGTTGCTGCACCACTAAAACTATGCCTGGGCCGTGCTGAAACCAAACAAAAAGAATTCACGGTGGCTAGATAGGGCTTTTTCCTACTGACTCTCCTGGGGACTCAAACAGAATCCATTTGTTTGTTTGTTTCTCAGCTTCACTTGTGTAGGTTACCTGTCCCCACACCTTCAGCTTGTAGTTTGTCTGTGTCCTTGGATCTCAAGTGAGTCTCCTGTAAGTAAGCACGTAGGTGTCTTGAGTTTTCATCCCTTCTTTTAACCCTGTGTCTTTTGTTTGCAGCAATCAGAGCCTGACCTTTTATTCTGAGGATTCAGAACTGTGCCCTTATTGCACTTAAAAAATTTTTTTTGTTATCATTTTTCTACAATCACGTGAAGAACATTATGTTTACTATGCTCCCCCCTTCAACAAGTCCCCCCCCAAAACCTCTTACTGTCGCAGTCCAAAAGCGTAGATGGATGCTGTAGACCACTTCACCATTTCCCCCCCCACAGACACCATTACAGTCACTGTTCATCAGCGGGTAAGATGCTATATGATCTCTACTAGTCTTCTCTGTGTTGTACAGCACTCCTCATGCCCCCTCCGACCCCATGCAATATACATGCTTATCCTAATGCCCCCATACTTTCTCCCCACACTTATCCCTCCCTTCAGACAAACCCTGCCCAGTCCTTTTCCCTTTGGTAACTTTTAGTCAACTCTCGGGTTCTGTGAGTCTGCTGCTTTTTTTTCTTCAGTTTTTCTTTTTGTTACGCTCTACACATGAGTGAAATCATTTGGTACTTGTCTTTCTCCACCTGGCCCATTTCTCTGAACATTCTACCGTCTAGCTCCATCCACGTCATTGCAAATGGTAGGATTGTTTTCTTCTTATGGCTCCTTACTGCACTTTGTAAACTGGATTTCATTCTTCCTTTTTGTTTGTAGTTTAGCTACGTGCTTTCACCATTCATCACCTGGTTATGAGCAATAGCTTTGTGTCAATCGATATGTATCTGTATCTATCTATCTATCACTCTGTCTGTATATCTATCTATCTTTCTATATATCATTCTATCTATCTCTCTATCTATCCTTCTCTGTATTTATCTATCCATCTATCTAGCTTCCTATCATATATCTATCATGTGTATCATCTATCTATCTATCATCTGTCATCTATATATATGTCTATCTATGAATCAATCATCTTTCTGTCTGCCCATCATCCTTGTGTACAGAATAGTTAACAACATCACCTAGGTCACCTCCCTGCATTATGCTTCCAAAAACATTGCAATGTCACTAGGCCGTAGGGAGATCACTGGGCTCCCTGAGACACTTGCAGATTGAGTCAGCTGCGTGTGCTTAGAAAACCAGTAAATGTTGTTGCAGTGACTTGAACCGGTATCTCTGTCCTCTGTCCTCTTTTACCTCCTTCTCGATTGCTAACTGTACTTAGCCACATTCATTGACTAAGTGCTCACTGAAGACCACAAGTATCCTTCCTCTGGGCCTGTTGTAGACAGAAAAGTATACTTAATATTTTACTAACCACCATGTTTGAGGGACGTCGGCGTGATCACCACTGGTAGGTGGAGGGACAAATAAAAAGGAACACCTATTTCTAGACAGGATCATTGGGTAGGAAAGTGTGTGTTGTGGAGAGACGTGTTTGTTTGAGTGTCCAAACTTCCCTCTTTATATGGTTATTACTTCTTTACAATCGTGAACATCATAAAACCCACTGATTTAAAAAGCCCAGACGCATAGTTTTACAGCAATTCATTTGTTGAGGTGAGAAAAAATGTGAAGGACATTGCAGTACCACTAAATCTATACATGGGCACTGTTGAAACCAAACAAAAAGAATTCACGGTGGCTAGATAGGACTATTTTCTAGTGACTGTCTTTGGGAACTCAAACAGAATCCATTTGTTTCTTTGTTTCTCAGATTCACTTGTATAGGATACCTGTCCACGCCCATTCAGCTTGTAGAGTTTGTCTGTGCCTTTGGATCTCAAGAGAGTCTCCAGTAAGGGAGCACATAGGTGGTCTTGAGTTTTCATCAGTACTTCTAAACCTGTGTCTTTTGATTTTAGCACTCAAAGCCTGTACTTTTATTCTGATATTTGAGAGCCTTGCTCTTACTGCAATTTGAAATTTTTTTTGTTCTCATTAATACACAATCACATGCAGAACATTGTTTACTAGTCTACCCCCTTCACCAAGTCCCCACCAAATCCCAGTTACAGTCGCTGTCTGTCAGCATGTACTAAGATGCTGTAGAATCACTACTTGTCTACTCTGTGTTGTACAGCCCTACTCATGAAAACCCACCCTACACATTATACATGCTAATCCTAATGCCCCCATTCTTTTCCCCCGCCCTTATTACTCCCTTCCCAGAAACCCTACTCATACCCTTTCTCTTTGTTAACTGTTAGTCCACTCTCGTTTTCTGTGAGTCTGCTGCTGTTTTTTCCTTCAGTTTTTCTTTGTTATCATACTCCACACATGAGTGAAATCATTTGGTACATGTATTTCTCCGCCTGGCCTATTTGACTGAGCAAAATACCCTCTAGCTCCATACACGTTATTGCAAAAGATAGGATTGTTTTCTTCTTATGGCTGCTTACTGCACTTTTTAAATTGGATTTCATACTTCTTTCTTGTTTGTAGTTTCACTATGTGCTTTCCCCATTGCTCTCCCGGTTATGAGCAGTAGCTTTGTGTTAATCGATATGTACCTATATCTATCTATCTGCCTGTCTATCTATCTATCAATCAATCAATCATCTTTTTGTCTGCCCATCTGTCCTTGTGTACAAAACAGTTAACCATATAGTCTGTATCACTTTCCTACATAATGCTTCCAAAAATCCTGCAAGGTATCTAGGCTGTAGGGAGAGCAGTGGGTTCACCGAGACAGCTGCAGGTCGAGTCGTCCGCGTGTACCTACAAAACAGGAAAAATGGTTGTGCAGAGACTTGAACCCGTGTCTCTATCCTCTGTCCTCTTTCATCTCCTTCTAACTTGCTGTCTGTATTTAGCCACATTCATTGACTAAGTGATTCCTGAGGACCACAAGTATCCTTCCTCTGGGCCAGTTGTCGACAGAAAAGTAAACTTGTTGCTTTGCTCACCACCATGTTTGAAGGGCATCGGCGTGATCAACGCTGATAGGACGGAGGGTCAAATAAAAAGGAAAACCAATTTCTAGACAGCAGCAGTTGGGAGCTAAGAGTGTATTGTGGAGTGACGTATTTATTTGAGTGTCCAAACTTCCCTCTTTAGGTGGTTATTACACCTTCACATTCGTGAACATCATAAAGCCCACTGATTTAAAAGGCCCAGATGCTTATTATTACAGCAGCTCAGTTGTTGAGGTGAGAGAAAATTAGAAGTCCGTTGCTGCACCACTAAATCTATGGCTGGGAACTGCTGAAACCAAAAAAAATAATTCACAGTGGCCAGATAGGGCTATTTTCTACTGACTGTCTCTGGGGACTCAAACAGAATCTGTTTGTTTGATTGTTTGTATTTCAGTTTCACTCTTGTAGGGTACTTGTCCACACACCTTCGGCTTGTAGTTTGTCTGTGTCCTTGGATCTCAAGTGAGTCTCCTGTAAGTAAGCACGTAGGTGTCTTGAGATTTCATCCCTTCTTTTAACCCTGTGTCTTTTGTTTGCAGCACTCAGATTCTGACCTTTTATTCTGATGATTCAGAGCTGTGCACTTATTGCACTTAAAACAATTTTTTTATCATTAATCTACAATCACGTGAAGAACATTATGTTTACTATACTCCCCCCTTCACCAAGTCCCCCCATAAAACCTCTTCAGTCGCTGTCCATCAGCGTATTTGGATGCTGTAGACCCCTTCACCATGTACCCCCCAACAGACCCCGTTACAATCGCTGTCCATCAGCGAGTAGTAAGATGCTATATGATCTCTACTAGTCTTCTCTGTGTTGTACAGTACTCCCCATGCACACCCGACACCACGCATTATACATGCTAATCCTAATGCCCCCATTCTTTGTCCCCACACTTATCCCACCCTTCAGAACCACCCTGCCCAGTCCTTTTCCCTTTGGTAACTTTTAGTCAACTCTCGGGTTCTGTGAGTCTGTTGCTATTTTTTTCCTTCAGTTTTTCTTTGCTGTTATATTCCACACATGAGTGAATTCACTTGGTACTTGTCTTTCTCCGCCTGGCCTAGTTCTCTATCTCCATCCACGTCATTGCAAACGGTAGGATTTGTTTTCTACTTAAGGCTGCTTACTGCACTTTTTAAACTGGATTTCATTCTTCCTTTTTGTCTGTAGTTTACCTATGTGCTTTCACCATTCATCTACTGATTATGAGCAATAGCTTTGTATCAATCGATGTGTATCTGTGTCTTCTATCTAACGGTCTGTCTGTCTATCTATGTATCTATCTAACTATGTATCTATGTATCTATCTATCTAACTTCGTATCATCTATCTATGATGTCTATCATCTATCAATCTATGTCCCTATCTTTCTATCTTTCATCTGTCATCTGTCTACTTATCTGTCTATGAATCAATCATCTTTTTGTCTGCCCATTTATCCTTATCTACAGAACAGTTAACAACATAGCCTATGTCACTTCCCTACATTATGCTCCCAGAAATCTTGTAAGGTAACTAGGCCGTAAGGAGAGCACTGGGTTCACCGAGACACTTGCAGGTCGAGTCAGCCACGTGTGCTTAGAAAACCATTAAATGGTGTTGCAGGGACTTGAACCCATATCTCTGTCCTCTGTCATCTTTTACCTCCTTCTCGCTTACTCACTGTATTTAGCCACATTCATGGACTAAGTGCTCACTGAAGACCTCAAGTATCCTTCATCTGGGCCTGTTGTCGACAGAAAAGTGTACTTGGTTCTTTGCACACCACCATGTTTGAGGGACATCGGCGTGATCACTGCTGTTAGGTGGAGGAACAAATATAAAGGAACACCTATTTCGAGACAGGAGCAGTTGGGAACAAAGAATGTGTTGTGGAGTGAAGTGTTTATTTGAGGGTCCAAACTTCTGTCTTTAGGTGGTTATTACATCTTCACATTCGTGAACATCATAAAGCCCACTGATTTCAAAAGCCCAGATTCTTATTATCACAGCAACTCAGTTTTTGAGGTGAGAGAAAATGAGAAGTACGTTGCTGCACCACTAAAACTATGCCTGGGCCGTGCTGAAACCAAACAAAAAGAATTCACGGTGGCTAGATAGGGCTTTTTCCTACTGACTCTCCTGGGGACTCAAACAGAATCCATTTGTTTGTTTGTTTCTCAGCTTCACTTGTGTAGGTTACCTGTCCCCACACCTTCAGCTTGTAGTTTGTCTGTGTCCTTGGATCTCAAGTGAGTCTCCTGTAAGTAAGCACGTAGGTGTCTTGAGTTTTCATCCCTTCTTTTAACCCTGTGTCTTTTGTTTGCAGCAATCAGAGCCTGACCTTTTATTCTGAGGATTCAGAACTGTGCCCTTATTGCACTTAAAAAATTTTTTTTGTTATCATTTTTCTACAATCACGTGAAGAACATTATGTTTACTATGCTCCCCCCTTCAACAAGTCCCCCCCCAAAACCTCTTACTGTCGCAGTCCAAAAGCGTAGATGGATGCTGTAGACCACTTCACCATTTCCCCCCCCACAGACACCATTACAGTCACTGTTCATCAGCGGGTAAGATGCTATATGATCTCTACTAGTCTTCTCTGTGTTGTACAGCACTCCTCATGCCCCCTCCGACCCCATGCAATATACATGCTTATCCTAATGCCCCCATACTTTCTCCCCACACTTATCCCTCCCTTCAGACAAACCCTGCCCAGTCCTTTTCCCTTTGGTAACTTTTAGTCAACTCTCGGGTTCTGTGAGTCTGCTGCTTTTTTTTCTTCAGTTTTTCTTTTTGTTACGCTCTACACATGAGTGAAATCATTTGGTACTTGTCTTTCTCCACCTGGCCCATTTCTCTGAACATTCTACCGTCTAGCTCCATCCACGTCATTGCAAATGGTAGGATTGTTTTCTTCTTATGGCTCCTTACTGCACTTTGTAAACTGGATTTCATTCTTCCTTTTTGTTTGTAGTTTAGCTACGTGCTTTCACCATTCATCACCTGGTTATGAGCAATAGCTTTGTGTCAATCGATATGTATCTGTATCTATCTATCTATCACTCTGTCTGTATATCTATCTATCTTTCTATATATCATTCTATCTATCTCTCTATCTATCCTTCTCTGTATTTATCTATCCATCTATCTAGCTTCCTATCATATATCTATCATGTGTATCATCTATCTATCTATCATCTGTCATCTATATATATGTCTATCTATGAATCAATCATCTTTCTGTCTGCCCATCATCCTTGTGTACAGAATAGTTAACAACATCACCTAGGTCACCTCCCTGCATTATGCTTCCAAAAACATTGCAATGTCACTAGGCCGTAGGGAGATCACTGGGCTCCCTGAGACACTTGCAGATTGAGTCAGCTGCGTGTGCTTAGAAAACCAGTAAATGTTGTTGCAGTGACTTGAACCGGTATCTCTGTCCTCTGTCCTCTTTTACCTCCTTCTCGATTGCTAACTGTACTTAGCCACATTCATTGACTAAGTGCTCACTGAAGACCACAAGTATCCTTCCTCTGGGCCTGTTGTAGACAGAAAAGTATACTTAATATTTTACTAACCACCATGTTTGAGGGACGTCGGCGTGATCACCACTGGTAGGTGGAGGGACAAATAAAAAGGAACACCTATTTCTAGACAGGATCATTGGGTAGGAAAGTGTGTGTTGTGGAGAGACGTGTTTGTTTGAGTGTCCAAACTTCCCTCTTTATATGGTTATTACTTCTTTACAATCGTGAACATCATAAAACCCACTGATTTAAAAAGCCCAGACGCATAGTTTTACAGCAATTCATTTGTTGAGGTGAGAAAAAATGTGAAGGACATTGCAGTACCACTAAATCTATACATGGGCACTGTTGAAACCAAACAAAAAGAATTCACGGTGGCTAGATAGGACTATTTTCTAGTGACTGTCTTTGGGAACTCAAACAGAATCCATTTGTTTCTTTGTTTCTCAGATTCACTTGTATAGGATACCTGTCCACGCCCATTCAGCTTGTAGAGTTTGTCTGTGCCTTTGGATCTCAAGAGAGTCTCCAGTAAGGGAGCACATAGGTGGTCTTGAGTTTTCATCAGTACTTCTAAACCTGTGTCTTTTGATTTTAGCACTCAAAGCCTGTACTTTTATTCTGATATTTGAGAGCCTTGCTCTTACTGCAATTTGAAATTTTTTTTTGTTCTCATTAATACACAATCACATGCAGAACATTGTTTACTAGTCTACCCCCTTCACCAAGTCCCCACCAAATCCCAGTTACAGTCGCTGTCTGTCAGCATGTACTAAGATGCTGTAGAATCACTACTTGTCTACTCTGTGTTGTACAGCCCTACTCATGAAAACCCACCCTACACATTATACATGCTAATCCTAATGCCCCCATTCTTTTCCCCCGCCCTTATTACTCCCTTCCCAGAAACCCTACTCATACCCTTTCTCTTTGTTAACTGTTAGTCCACTCTCGTTTTCTGTGAGTCTGCTGCTGTTTTTTCCTTCAGTTTTTCTTTGTTATCATACTCCACACATGAGTGAAATCATTTGGTACATGTATTTCTCCGCCTGGCCTATTTGACTGAGCAAAATACCCTCTAGCTCCATACACGTTATTGCAAAAGATAGGATTGTTTTCTTCTTAAGGCTGCTTACTGCACTTTTTAAATTGGATTTCATACTTCTTTCTTGTTTGTAGTTTCACTATGTGCTTTCCCCATTGCTCTCCCGGTTATGAGCAGTAGCTTTGTGTTAATCGATATGTACCTATATCTATCTATCTGCCTGTCTATCTATCTATCAATCAATCAATCATCTTTTTGTCTGCCCATCTGTCCTTGTGTACAAAACAGTTAACCATATAGCCTGTATCACTTTCCTACATAATGCTTCCAAAAATCCTGCAAGGTATCTAGGCTGTAGGGAGAGCAGTGGGTTCACCGAGACAGCTGCAGGTCGAGTCGTCCGCGTGTACCTACAAAACAGGAAAAATGGTTGTGCAGAGACTTGAACCCGTGTCTCTATCCTCTGTCCTCTTTCATCTCCTTCTAACTTGCTGTCTGTATTTAGCCACATTCATTGACTAAGTGATTCCTGAGGACCACAAGTATCCTTCCTCTGGGCCAGTTGTCGACAGAAAAGTAAACTTGTTGCTTTGCTCACCACCATGTTTGAAGGGCATCGGCGTGATCAACGCTGATAGGACGGAGGGTCAAATAAAAAGGAAAACCAATTTCTAGACAGCAGCAGTTGGGAGCTAAGAGTGTATTGTGGAGTGACGTATTTATTTGAGTGTCCAAACTTCCCTCTTTAGGTGGTTATTACACCTTCACATTCGTGAACATCATAAAGCCCACTGATTTAAAAGGCCCAGATGCTTATTATTACAGCCGCTCAGTTGTTGAGGTGAGAGAAAATTAGAAGTCCGTTGCTGCACCACTAAATCTATGGCTGGGAACTGCTGAAACCAAACAAAAATAATTCACAGTGGCCAGATAGGGCTATTTTCTACTGACTGTCTCTGGGGACTCAAACAGAATCTGTTTGTTTGATTGTTTGTATTTCAGTTTCACTCTTGTAGGGTACTTGTCCACACACCTTCGGCTTGTAGTTTGTCTGTGTCCTTGGATCTCAAGTGAGTCTCCTGTAAGTAAGCACGTAGGTGTCTTGAGATTTCATCCCTTCTTTTAACCCTGTGTCTTTTGTTTGCAGCACTCAGATTCTGACCTTTTATTCTGATGATTCAGAGCTGTGCACTTATTGCACTTAAAACAATTTTTTTATCATTAATCTACAATCACGTGAAGAACATTATGTTTACTATACTCCCCCCTTCACCAAGTCCCCCCATAAAACCTCTTCAGTCGCTGTCCATCAGCGTATTTGGATGCTGTAGACCCCTTCACCATGTACCCCCCAACAGACCCCGTTACAATCGCTGTCCATCAGCGAGTAGTAAGTTGCTATATGATCTCTACTAGTCTTCTCTGTGTTGTACAGTACTCCCCATGCACACCCGACACCACGCATTATACATGCTAATCCTAATGCCCCCATTCTTTGTCCCCACACTTATCCCACCCTTCAGAACCACCCTGCCCAGTCCTTTTCCCTTTGGTAACTTTTAGTCAACTCTCGGGTTCTGTGAGTCTGCTGCTATTTTTTTCCTTCAGTTTTTCTTTGCTGTTATATTCCACACATGAGTGAATTCACTTGGTACTTGTCTTTCTCCGCCTGGCCTAGTTCTCTATCTCCATCCACGTCATTGCAAACGGTAGGATTTGTTTTCTACTTAAGGCTGCTTACTGCACTTTTTAAACTGGATTTCATTCTTCCTTTTTGTCTGTAGTTTACCTATGTGCTTTCACCATTCATCTACTGATTATGAGCAATAGCTTTGTATCAATCGATGTGTATCTGTGTCTTCTATCTAACGGTCTGTCTGTCTATCTATGTATCTATCTAACTATGTATCTATGTATCTATCTATCTATCTTCGTATCATCTATCTATGATGTCTATCATCTATCAATCTATGTCCCTATCTTTCTATCTTTCATCTGTCATCTGTCTACTTATCTGTCTATGAATCAATCATCTTTTTGTCTGCCCATGTATCCTTATCTACAGAACAGTTAACAACATAGCCTATGTCACTTCCCTACATTATGCTCCCAGAAATCTTGTAAGGTAACTAGGCCGTAAGGAGAGCACTGGGTTCACCGAGACACTTGCAGGTCGAGTCAGCCGCGTGTGCTTAGAAAACCATTAAATGGTGTTGCAGGGACTTGAACCCATATCTCTGTCCTCTGTCATCTTTTACCTCCTTCTCGCTTACTCACTGTATTTAGCCACATTCATGGACTAAGTGCTCACTGAAGACCTCAAGTATCCTTCATCTGGGCCTGTTGTCGACAGAAAAGTGTACTTGGTTCTTTGCACACCACCATGTTTGAGGGACATCGGCGTGATCACTGCTGTTAGGTGGAGGAACAAATATAAAGGAACACCTATTTCGAGACAGGAGCAGTTGGGAACAAAGAATGTGTTGTGGAGTGAAGTGTTTATTTGAGGGTCCAAACTTCTGTCTTTAGGTGGTTATTACATCTTCACATTCGTGAACATCATAAAGCCCACTGATTTCAAAAGCCCAGATTCTTATTATCACAGCAACTCAGTTTTTGAGGTGAGAGAAAATGAGAAGTACGTTGCTGCACCACTAAAACTATGCCTGGGCCGTGCTGAAACCAAACAAAAAGAATTCACGGTGGCTAGATAGGGCTTTTTCCTACTGACTCTCCTGGGGACTCAAACAGAATCCATTTGTTTGTTTGTTTCTCAGCTTCACTTGTGTAGGTTACCTGTCCCCACACCTTCAGCTTGTAGTTTGTCTGTGTCCTTGGATCTCAAGTGAGTCTCCTGTAAGTAAGCACGTAGGTGTCTTGAGTTTTCATCCCTTCTTTTAACCCTGTGTCTTTTGTTTGCAGCAATCAGAGCCTGACCTTTTATTCTGAGGATTCAGAACTGTGCCCTTATTGCACTTAAAAAATTTTTTTTGTTATCATTGTTCTACAATCACGTGAAGAACATTATGTTTACTATGCTCCCCCCTTCAACAAGTCCCCCCCCAAAACCTCTTACTGTCGCAGTCCAACAGCGTAGATGGATGCTGTAGACCACTTCACCATTTCCCCCCCCACAGACACCATTACAGTCACTGTTCATCAGCGGGTAAGATGCTATATGATCTCTACTAGTCTTCTCTGTGTTGTACAGCACTCCTCATGCCCCCTCCGACCCCATGCAATATACATGCTTATCCTAATGCCCCCATTCTTTCTCCCCACACTTATCCCTCCCTTCAGACAAACCCTGCCCAGTCCTTTTCCCTTTGGTAACTTTTAGTCAACTCTCGGGTTCTGTGAGTCTGCTGCTTTTTTTTCTTCAGTTTTTCTTTTTGTTACGCTCTACACATGAGTGAAATCATTTGGTACTTGTCTTTCTCCACCTGGCCCATTTCTCTGAACATTCTACCGTCTAGCTCCATCCACGTCATTGCAAATGGTAGGATTGTTTTCTTCTTATGGCTCCTTACTGCACTTTGTAAACTGGATTTCATTCTTCCTTTTTGTTTGTAGTTTAGCTACGTGCTTTCACCATTCATCACCTGGTTATGAGCAATAGCTTTGTGTCAATCGATATGTATCTGTATCTATCTATCTATCGCTCTGTCTGTATATCTATCTATCTTTCTATATATCATTCTATCTATCTCTCTATCTATCCTTCTCTGTATTTATCTATCCATCTATCTAGCTTCCTATCATATATCTATCATGTGTATCATCTATCTATCTATCATCTGTCATCTATATATATGTCTATCTATGAATCAATCATCTTTCTGTCTGCCCATCATCCTTGTGTACAGAATAGTTAACAACATCACCTAGGTCACCTCCCTGCATTATGCTTCCAAAAACATTGCAATGTCACTATTCCGTAGGGAGATCACTGGGCTCCCTGAGACACTTGCAGATTGAGTCAGCTGCGTGTGCTTAGAAAACCAGTAAATGTTGTTGCAGAGACTTGAACCCGTATCTCTGTCCTCTGTCCTCTTTTACCTCCTTCTCGATTGCTAACTGTATTTAGCCACATTCATTGACTAAGTGCTCACTGAAGACCACAAGTATCCTTCCTCTGGGCCTGTTGTAGACAGAAAAGTATATTTAATTTTTTACTAACCACCATGTTTGAGGGACGTCGGCGTGATCACCACTGGTAGGTGGAGGGACAAATAAAAAGGAACACCTATTTCTAGACAGGATCATTTGGTAGGAAAGTGTGTGTTGTGGAGAGACGTGTTTGTTTGAGTGTCCAAACTTCCCTCTTTATATGGTTATTACTTCTTTACAATCGTGAACATCATAAAACCCACTGATTTAAAAAGCCCAGACGCATAGTTTTACAGCAATTCATTTGTTGAGGTGAGAAAAAATGTGAAGGACATTGCAGTACCACTAAATCTATACATGGGCACTGTTGAAACCAAACAAAAAGAATTCACGGTGGCTAGATAGGACTATTTTCTAGTGACTGTCTTTGGGAACTCAAACAGAATCCATTTGTTTCTTTGTTTCTCAGATTCACTTGTATAGGATACCTGTCCACGCCCATTCAGCTTGTAGAGTTTGTCTGTGCCTTTGGATCTCAAGAGAGTCTCCAGTAAGGGAGCACATAGGTGGTCTTGAGTTTTCATCAGTACTTCTAAACCTGTGTCTTTTGATTTTAGCACTCAAAGCCTGTACTTTTATTCTGATATTTGAGAGCCTTGCTCTTACTGCAATTTGAAATTTTTTTTGTTCTCATTAATACACAATCACATGCAGAACATTGTTTACTAGTCTACCCCCTTCACCAAGTCCCCACCAAATCCCAGTTACAGTCGCTGTCTGTCAGCATGTACTAAGATGCTGTAGAATCACTACTTGTCTACTCTGTGTTGTACAGCCCTACTCATGAAAACCCACCCTACACATTATACATGCTAATCCTAATGCCCCCATTCTTTTCCCCCGCCCTTATTACTCCCTTCCCAGAAACCCTACTCATACCCTTTCTCTTTGTTAACTGTTAGTCCACTCTCGTTTTCTGTGAGTCTGCTGCTGTTTTTTCCTTCAGTTTTTCTTTGTTATCATACTCCACACATGAGTGAAATCATTTGGTACATGTATTTCTCCGCCTGGCCTATTTGACTGAGCAAAATACCCTCTAGCTCCATACACGTTATTGCAAAAGATAGGATTGTTTTCTTCTTATGGCTGCTTACTGCACTTTTTAAATTGGATTTCATACTTCTTTCTTGTTTGTAGTTTCACTATGTGCTTTCCCCATTGCTCTCCCGGTTATGAGCAGTAGCTTTGTGTTAATCGATATGTACCTATATCTATCTATCTGCCTGTCTATCTATCTATCAATCAATCAATCATCTTTTTGTCTGCCCATCTGTCCTTGTGTACAAAACAGTTAACCATATAGCCTGTATCACTTTCCTACATTATGCTTCCAAAAATCCTGCAAGGTATCTAGGCTGTAGGGAGAGCAGTGGGTTCACCGAGACACCTGCAGGTCGAGTCGTCCGCGTGTACCTACAAAACAGGAAAAATGGTTGTGCAGAGACTTGAACCCGTGTCTCTATCCTCTGTCCTCTTTCATCTCCTTCTAACTTGCTGTCTGTATTTAGCCACATTCATTGACTAAGTGATTCCTGAGGACCACAAGTATCCTTCCTCTGGGCCAGTTGTCGACAGAAAAGTAAACTTGTTGCTTTGCTCACCACCATGTTTGAAGGGCATCGGCGTGATCAACGCTGATAGGACGGAGGGTCAAATAAAAAGGAAAACCAATTTCTAGACAGCAGCAGTTGGGAGCTAAGAGTGTATTGTGGAGTGACGTATTTATTTGAGTGTCCAAACTTCCCTCTTTAGGTGGTTATTACACCTTCACATTCGTGAACATCATAAAGCCCACTGATTTAAAAGGCCCAGATGCTTATTATTACAGCAACTCAGTTGTTGAGGTGAGAGAAAATTAGAAGTCCGTTGCTGCACCACTAAATCTATGGCTGGGAACTGCTGAAACCAAACAAAAATAATTCACGGTGGCCAGATAGGGCTATTTTCTACTGACTGTCTCTGGGGACTCAAACAGAATCTGTTTGTTTGATTGTTTGTATTTCAGTTTCACTCTTGTAGGGTACTTGTCCACACACCTTCGGCTTGTAGTTTGTCTGTGTCCTTGGATCTCAAGTGAGTCTCCTGTAAGTAAGCACGTAGGTGTCTTGAGTTTTCATCCCTTCTTTTAACCCTGTGTCTTTTGTTTGCAGCACTCAGATTCTGACCTTTTATTCTGATGATTCAGAGCTGTGCACTTATTGCACTTAAAACAATTTTTTTATCATTAATCTACAATCACGTGAAGAACATTATGTTTACTATACTCCCCCCTTCACCAAGTCCCCCCATAAAACCTCTTCAGTCGCTGTCCATCAGCGTATTTGGATGCTGTAGAGCCCTTCACCATGTACCCCCCAACAGACCCCGTTACAATCGCTGTCCATCAGCGAGTAGTAAGATGCTATATGATCTCTACTAGTCTTCTCTGTGTTGTACAGTACTCCCCATGCACACCCGACACCACGCATTATACATGCTAATCCTAATGCCCCCATTCTTTGTCCCCACACTTATCCCACCCTTCAGAACCACCCTGCCCAGTCCTTTTCCCTTTGGTAACTTTTAGTCAACTCTCGGGTTCTGTGAGTCTGCTGCTATTTTTTTCCTTCAGTTTTTCTTTGCTGTTATATTCCACACATGAGTGAATTCACTTGGTACTTGTCTTTCTCCGCCTGGCCTATTTCTCTATCTCCATCCACGTCATTGCAAACGGTAGGATTTGTTTTCTTCTTATGGCTCCTTACTGCACTTTGTAAACTGGACTTCATTCTTCCTTTTTGTTTGTAGTTTAGCTACGTGCTTTCACCATTCATCACCTGGTTATGAGCAATAGCTTTGTGTCAATCGATAGTTCTACAATCACGTGAAGAACATTATGTTTACTATGCTCCCCCCTTCAACAATTCCCCCCCCAAAACCTCTTACTGTCGCAGTCCAACAGCGTAGATGGATGCTGTAGACCACTTCACCATTTCCCCCCCCACAGACACCATTACAGTCACTGTTCATCAGCGGGTAAGATGCTATATGATCTCTACTAGTCTTCTCTGTGTTGTACAGCACTCCTCATGCCCCCTCCGACCCCATGCAATATACATGCTTATCCTAATGCCCCCATACTTTCTCCCCACACTTATCCCTCCCTTCAGACAAACCCTGCCCAGTCCTTTTCCCTTTGGTAACTTTTAGTCAACTCTCGGGTTCTGTGAGTCTGCTGCTTTTTTTTCTTCAGTTTTTCTTTTTGTTACGCTCTACACATGAGTGAAATCATTTGGTACTTGTCTTTCTCCACCTGGCCCATTTCTCTGAACATTCTACCGTCTAGCTCCATCCACGTCATTGCAAATGGTAGGATTGTTTTCTTCTTATGGCTCCTTACTGCACTTTGTAAACTGGATTTCATTCTTCCTTTTTGTTTGTAGTTTAGCTACGTGCTTTCACCATTCATCACCTGGTTATGAGCAATAGCTTTGTGTCAATCGATATGTATCTGTATCTATCTATCTATCACTCTGTCTGTATATCTATCTATCTTTCTATATATCATTCTATCTATCTCTCTATCTATCCTTCTCTGTATTTATCTATCCATCTATCTAGCTTCCTATCATATATCTATCATGTGTATCATCTATCTATCTATCATCTGTCATCTATATATATGTCTATCTATGAATCAATCATCTTTCTGTCTGCCCATCATCCTTGTGTACAGAATAGTTAACAACATCACCTAGGTCACCTCCCTGCATTATGCTTCCAAAAACATTGCAATGTCACTAGGCCGTAGGGAGATCACTGGGCTCCCTGAGACACTTGCAGATTGAGTCAGCTGCGTGTGCTTAGAAAACCAGTAAATGTTGTTGCAGTGACTTGAACCGGTATCTCTGTCCTCTGTCCTCTTTTACCTCCTTCTCGATTGCTAACTGTACTTAGCCACATTCATTGACTATGTGCTCACTGAAGACCACAAGTATCCTTCCTCTGGGCCTGTTGTAGACAGAAAAGTATACTTAATTTTTTACTAACCACCATGTTTGAGGGACGTCGGCGTGATCACCACTGGTAGGTGGAGGGACAAATAAAAAGGAACACCTATTTCTAGACAGGATCATTGGGTAGGAAAGTGTGTGTTGTGGAGAGACGTGTTTGTTTGAGTGTCCAAACTTCCCTCTTTATATGGTTATTACTTCTTTACAATCGTGAACATCATAAAACCCACTGATTTAAAAAGCCCAGACGCATAGTTTTACAGCAATTCATTTGTTGAGGTGAGAAAAAATGTGAAGGACATTGCAGTACCACTAAATCTATACATGGGCACTGTTGAAACCAAATAAAAAGAATTCACGGTGGCTAGATAGGACTATTTTCTAGTGACTGTCTTTGGGAACTCAAACAGAATCCATTTGTTTCTTTGTTTCTCAGATTCACTTGTATAGGATACCTGTCCACGCCCATTCAGCTTGTAGAGTTTGTCTGTGCCTTTGGATCTCAAGAGAGTCTCCAGTAAGGGAGCACATAGGTGGTCTTGAGTTTTCATCAGTACTTCTAAACCTGTGTCTTTTGATTTTAGCACTCAAAGCCTGTACTTTTATTCTGATATTTGAGAGCCTTGCTCTTACTGCAATTTGAAATTTTTTTTGTTCTCATTAATACACAATCACATGCAGAACATTGTTTACTAGTCTACCCCCTTCACCAAGTCCCCACCAAATCCCAGTTACAGTCGCTGTCTGTCAGCATGTACTAAGATGCTGTAGAATCACTACTTGTCTACTCTGTGTTGTACAGCCCTACTCATGAAAACCCACCCTACACATTATACATGCTAATCCTAATGCCCCCATTCTTTTCCCCCGCCCTTATTACTCCCTTCCCAGAAACCCTACTCATACCCTTTCTCTTTGTTAACTGTTAGTCCACTCTCGTTTTCTGTGAGTCTGCTGCTGTTTTTTCCTTCAGTTTTTCTTTGTTATCATACTCCACACATGAGTGAAATCATTTGGTACATGTATTTCTCCGCCTGGCCTATTTGACTGAGCAAAATACCCTCTAGCTCCATACACGTTATTGCAAAGGATAGGATTGTTTTCTTCTTATGGCTGCTTACTGCACTTTTTAAATTGGATTTCATACTTCTTTCTTGTTTGTAGTTTCACTATGTGCTTTCCCCATTGCTCTCCCGGTTATGAGCAGTAGCTTTGTGTTAATCGATATGTACCTATATCTATCTATCTGCCTGTCTATCTATCTATCAATCAATCAATCATCTTTTTGTCTGCCCATCTGTCCTTGTGTACAAAACAGTTAACCATATAGCCTGTATCACTTTCCTACATTATGCTTCCAAAAATCCTGCAAGGTATCTAGGCTGTAGGGAGAGCAGTGGGTTCACCGAGACACCTGCAGGTCGAGTCGTCCGCGTGTACCTACAAAACCGGAAAAATGGTTGTGCAGAGACTTGAACCCGTGTCTCTATCCTCTGTCCTCTTTCATCTCCTTCTAACTTGCTGTCTGTATTTAGCCACATTCATTGACTAAGTGATTCCTGAGGACCACAAGTATAGTTCCTCTGGGCCTGTTGTCGACAGAAAAGTAAACTTGTTGCTTTGCTCACCACCATGTTTGAAGGGCATCGGCGTGATCAACGCTGATAGGACGGAGGGTCAAATAAAAAGGAAAACCAATTTCTAGACAGCAGCAGTTGGGAGCTAAGAGTGTATTGTGGAGTGACGTATTTATTTGAGTGTCCAAACTTCCCTCTTTAGGTGGTTATTACACCTTCACATTCGTGAACATCATAAAGCCCACTGATTTAAAAGGCCCAGATGCTTATTATTACAGCAACTCAGTTGTTGAGGTGAGAGAAAATTAGAAGTCCGTTGCTGCACCACTAAATCTATGGCTGGGAACTGCTGAAACCAAACAAAAATAATTCACGGTGGCCAGATAGGGCTATTTTCTACTGACTGTCTCTGGGGACTCAAACAGTATCTGTTTGTTTGATTGTTTGTATTTCAGTTTCACTCTTGTAGGGTACTTGTCCACACACCTTCGGCTTGTAGTTTGTCTGTGTCCTTGGATCTCAAGTGAGTCTCCTGTAAGTAAGCACGTAGGTGTCTTGAGATTTCATCCCTTCTTTTAACCCTGTGTCTTTTGTTTGCAGCACTCAGATTCTGACCTTTTATTCTGATGATTCAGAGCTGTGCACTTATTGCACTTAAAACAATTTTTTTATCATTAATCTACAATCACGTGAAGAACATTATGTTTACTATACTCCCCCCTTCACCAAGTCCCCCCATAAAACCTCTTCAGTCGCTGTCCATCAGCGTATTTGGATGCTGTAGACCCCTTCACCATGTACCCCCCAACAGACCCCGTTACAATCGCTGTCCATCAGCGAGTAGTAAGATGCTATATGATCTCTACTAGTCTTCTCTGTGTTGTACAGTACTCCCCATGCACACCCGACACCACGCATTATACATGCTAATCCTAATGCCCCCATTCTTTGTCCCCACACTTATCCCACCCTTCAGAACCACCCTGCCCAGTCCTTTTCCCTTTGGTAACTTTCAGTCAACTCTCGGGTTCTGTGAGTCTGCTGCTATTTTTTTCCTTCAGTTTTTCTTTGCTGTTATATTCCACACATGAGTGAATTCACTTGGTACTTGTCTTTCTCCGCCTGGCCTAGTTCTCTATCTCCATCCACGTCATTGCAAACGGTAGGATTTGTTTTCTTCTTAAGGCTGCTTACTGCACTTTTTAAACTGGATTTCATTCTTCCTTTTTGTCTGTAGTTTACCTATGTGCTTTCACCATTCATCTACTGATTATGAGCAATAGCTTTGTATCAATCGATGTGTATCTGTGTCTTCTATCTAACGGTCTGTCTGTCTATCTATGTATCTATCTAACTATGTATCTATGTATCTATCTATCTATCTTCGTATCATCTATCTATGATGTCTATCATCTATCAATCTATGTCCCTATCTTTCTATCTTTCATCTGTCATCTGTCTACTTATCTGTCTATGAATCAATCATCTTTTTGTCTGCCCATGTATCCTTATCTACAGAACAGTTAACAACATAGCCTATGTCACTTCCCTACATTATGCTCCCAGAAATCTTGTAAGGTAACTAGGCCGTAAGGAGAGCACTGGGTTCACCGAGACACTTGCAGGTCGAGTCAGCCGCGTGTGCTTAGAAAACCATTAAATGGTGTTGCAGGGACTTGAACCCATATCTCTGTCCTCTGTCATCTTTTACCTCCTTCTCGCTTACTCACTGTATTTAGCCACATTCATGGACTAAGTGCTCACTGAAGACCTCAAGTATCCTTCATCTGGGCCTGTTGTCGACAGAAAAGTGTACTTGGTTCTTTGCACACCACCAGGTTTGAGGGACATCGGCGTGATCACTGCTGTTAGGTGGAGGAACAAATATAAAGGAACACCTATTTCGAGACAGGAGCAGTTGGGAACAAAGAATGTGTTGTGGAGTGAAGTGTTTATTTGAGGGTCCAAACTTCTGTCTTTAGGTGGTTATTACATCTTCACATTCGTGAACATCATAAAGCCCACTGATTTCAAAAGCCCAGATTCTTATTATCACAGCAACTCAGTTTTTGAGGTGAGAGAAAATGAGAAGTACGTTGCTGCACCACTAAAACTATGCCTGGGCCATGCTGAAACCAAACAAAAAGAATTCATGGTGGCTAGATAGGGCTTTTTCCTACTGACTCTCCTGGGGACTCAAACAGAATCCATTTGTTTGTTTGTTTCTCAGCTTCACTTGTGTAGGTTACCTGTCCCCACACCTTCAGCTTGTAGTTTGTCTGTGTCCTTGGATCTCAAGTGAGTCTCCTGTAAGTAAGCACGTAGGTGTCTTGAGTTTTCATCCCTTCTTTTAACCGTGTCTTTTGTTTGCAGCAATCAGAGCCTGACCTTTTATTCTGAGGATTCAGAACTGTGCCCTTATTGCACTTAAAAAAATTTTTTTGTTATCATTGTTCTACAATCACGTGAAGAACATTATGTTTACTATGCTCCCCCCTTCAACAAGTCCCCCCCCAAAACCTCTTACTGTCGCAGTCCAACAGCGTAGATGGATGCTGTAGACCACTTCACCATTTCCCCCCCCACAGACACCATTACAGTCACTGTTCATCAGCGGGTAAGATGCTATATGATCTCTACTAGTCTTCTCTGTGTTGTACAGCACTCCTCATGCCCCCTCCGACCCCATGCAATATACATGCTTATCCTAATGCCCCCATACTTTCTCCCCACACTTATCCCTCCCTTCAGACAAACCCTGCCCAGTCCTTTTCCCTTTGGTAACTTTTAGTCAACTCTCGGGTTCTGTGAGTCTGCTGCTTTTTTTTCTTCAGTTTTTCTTTTTGTTACGCTCTACACATGAGTGAAATCATTTGGTACTTGTCTTTCTCCACCTGGCCCATTTCTCTGAACATTCTACCGTCTAGCTCCATCCACGTCATTGCAAATGGTAGGATTGTTTTCTTCTTATGGCTCCTTACTGCACTTTGTAAACTGGATTTCATTCTTCCTTTTTGTTTGTAGTTTAGCTACGTGCTTTCACCATTCATCACCTGGTTATGAGCAATAGCTTTGTGTCAATCGATATGTATCTGTATCTATCTATCTATCACTCTGTCTGTATATCTATCTATCTTTCTATATATCATTCTATCTATCTCTCTATCTATCCTTCTCTGTATTTATCTATCCATCTATCTAGCTTCCTATCATATATCTATCATGTGTATCATCTATCTATCTATCATCTGTCATCTATATATATGTCTATCTATGAATCAATCATCTTTCTGTCTGCCCATCATCCTTGTGTACAGAATAGTTAACAACATCACCTAGGTCACCTCCCTGCATTATGCTTCCAAAAACATTGCAATGTCACTAGGCCGTAGGGAGATCACTGGGCTCCCTGAGACACTTGCAGATTGAGTCAGCTGCGTGTGCTTAGAAAACCAGTAAATGTTGTTGCAGTGACTTGAACCGGTATCTCTGTCCTCTGTCCTCTTTTACCTCCTTCTCGATTGCTAACTGTATTTAGCCACATTCATTGACTAAGTGCTCACTGAGGACCACAAGTATCCTTCCTCTGGGCCTGTTGTAGACAGAAAAGTATACTTAATTTTTTACTAACCACCATGTTTGAGGGACGTCGGCGTGATCACCACTGGTAGGTGGAGGGACAAATAAAAAGGAACACCTATTTCTAGACAGGATCATTGTGTAGGAAAGTGTGTGTTGTGGAGAGACGTGTTTGTTTGAGTGTCCAAACTTCCCTCTTTATATGGTTATTACTTCTTTACAATCGTGAACATCATAAAATCCACTGATTTAAAAAGCCCAGACGCATAGTTTTACAGCAATTCATTTGTTGAGGTGAGAAAAAAATGTGAAGGACATTGCAGTACCACTAAATCTATACATGGGCACTGTTGAAACCAAACAAAAAGAATTCACGGTGGCTAGATAGGACTATTTTCTAGTGACTGTCTTTGGGAACTCAAACAGAATCCATTTGTTTCTTTGTTTCTCAGATTCACTTGTATAGGATACCTGTCCACGCCCATTCAGCTTGTAGAGTTTGTCTGTGCCTTTGGATCTCAAGAGAGTCTCCAGTAAGGGAGCACATAGGTGGTCTTGAGTTTTCATCAGTACTTCTAAACCTGTGTCTTTTGATTTTAGCACTCAAAGCCTGTACTTTTATTCTGATATTTGAGAGCCTTGCTCTTACTGCAATTTGAAATTTTTTTTGTTCTCATTAATACACAATCACATGCAGAACATTGTTTACTAGTCTACCCCCTTCACCAAGTCCCCACCAAATCCCAGTTACAGTCGCTGTCTGTCAGCATGTACTAAGATGCTGTAGAATCACTACTTGTCTACTCTGTGTTGTACAGCCCTACTCATGAAAACCCACCCTACACATTATACATGCTAATCCTAATGCCCCCATTCTTTTCCCCCGCCCTTATTACTCCCTTCCCAGAAACCCTACTCATACCCTTTCTCTTTGTTAACTGTTAGTCCACTCTCGTTTTCTGTGAGTCTGCTGCTGTTTTTTCCTTCAGTTTTTCTTTGTTATCATACTCCACACATGAGTGAAATCATTTGGTACATGTATTTCTCCGCCTGGCCTATTTGACTGAGCAAAATACCCTCTAGCTCCATACACGTTATTGCAAAAGATAGGATTGTTTTCTTCTTATGGCTGCTTACTGCACTTTTTAAATTGGATTTCATACTTCTTTCTTGTTTGTAGTTTCACTATGTGCTTTCCCCATTGCTCTCCCGGTTATGAGCAGTAGCTTTGTGTTAATCGATATGTACCTATATCTATCTATCTGCCTGTCTATCTATCTATCAATCAATCAATCATCTTTTTGTCTGCCCATCTGTCCTTGTGTACAAAACAGTTAACCATATAGTCTGTATCACTTTCCTACATAATGCTTCCAAAAATCCTGCAAGGTATCTAGGCTGTAGGGAGAGCAGTGGGTTCACCGATACAGCTGCAGGTCGAGTCGTCCGCGTGTACCTACAAAACAGGAAAAATGGTTGTGCAGAGACTTGAACCCGTGTCTCTATCCTCTGTCCTCTTTCATCTCCTTCTAACTTGCTGTCTGTATTTAGCCACATTCATTGACTAAGTGATTCCTGAGGACCACAAGTATCCTTCCTCTGGGCCAGTTGTCGACAGAAAAGTAAACTTGTTGCTTTGCTCACCACCATGTTTGAAGGGCATCGGCGTGATCAACGCTGATAGGACGGAGGGTCAAATAAAAAGGAAAACCAATTTCTAGACAGCAGCAGTTGGGAGCTAAGAGTGTATTGTGGAGTGACGTATTTATTTGAGTGTCCAAACTTCCCTCTTTAGGTGGTTATTACACCTTCACATTCGTGAACATCATAAAGCCCACTGATTTAAAAGGCCCAGATGCTTATTATTACAGCAGCTCAGTTGTTGAGGTGAGAGAAAATTAGAAGTCCGTTGCTGCACCACTAAATCTATGGCTGGGAACTGCTGAAACCAAAAAAAATAATTCACAGTGGCCAGATAGGGCTATTTTCTACTGACTGTCTCTGGGGACTCAAACAGAATCTGTTTGTTTGATTGTTTGTATTTCAGTTTCACTCTTGTAGGGTACTTGTCCACACACCTTCGGCTTGTAGTTTGTCTGTGTCCTTGGATCTCAAGTGAGTCTCCTGTAAGTAAGCACGTAGGTGTCTTGAGATTTCATCCCTTCTTTTAACCCTGTGTCTTTTGTTTGCAGCACTCAGATTCTGACCTTTTATTCTGATGATTCAGAGCTGTGCACTTATTGCACTTAAAACAATTTTTTTATCATTAATCTACAATCACGTGAAGAACATTATGTTTACTATACTCCCCCCTTCACCAAGTCCCCCCATAAAACCTCTTCAGTCGCTGTCCATCAGCGTATTTGGATGCTGTAGACCCCTTCACCATGTACCCCCCAACAGACCCCGTTACAATCGCTGTCCATCAGCGAGTAGTAAGATGCTATATGATCTCTACTAGTCTTCTCTGTGTTGTACAGTACTCCCCATGCACACCCGACACCACGCATTATACATGCTAATCCTAATGCCCCCATTCTTTGTCCCCACACTTATCCCACCCTTCAGAACCACCCTGCCCAGTCCTTTTCCCTTTGGTAACTTTTAGTCAACTCTCGGGTTCTGTGAGTCTGTTGCTATTTTTTTCCTTCAGTTTTTCTTTGCTGTTATATTCCACACATGAGTGAATTCACTTGGTACTTGTCTTTCTCCGCCTGGCCTAGTTCTCTATCTCCATCCACGTCATTGCAAACGGTAGGATTTGTTTTCTACTTAAGGCTGCTTACTGCACTTTTTAAACTGGATTTCATTCTTCCTTTTTGTCTGTAGTTTACCTATGTGCTTTCACCATTCATCTACTGATTATGAGCAATAGCTTTGTATCAATCGATGTGTATCTGTGTCTTCTATCTAACGGTCTGTCTGTCTATCTATGTATCTATCTAACTATGTATCTATGTATCTATCTATCTAACTTCGTATCATCTATCTATGATGTCTATCATCTATCAATCTATGTCCCTATCTTTCTATCTTTCATCTGTCATCTGTCTACTTATCTGTCTATGAATCAATCATCTTTTTGTCTGCCCATTTATCCTTATCTACAGAACAGTTAACAACATAGCCTATGTCACTTCCCTACATTATGCTCCCAGAAATCTTGTAAGGTAACTAGGCCGTAAGGAGAGCACTGGGTTCACCGAGACACTTGCAGGTCGAGTCAGCCACGTGTGCTTAGAAAACCATTAAATGGTGTTGCAGGGACTTGAACCCATATCTCTGTCCTCTGTCATCTTTTACCTCCTTCTCGCTTACTCACTGTATTTAGCCACATTCATGGACTAAGTGCTCACTGAAGACCTCAAGTATCCTTCATCTGGGCCTGTTGTCGACAGAAAAGTGTACTTGGTTCTTTGCACACCACCATGTTTGAGGGACATCGGCGTGATCACTGCTGTTAGGTGGAGGAACAAATATAAAGGAACACCTATTTCGAGACAGGAGCAGTTGGGAACAAAGAATGTGTTGTGGAGTGAAGTGTTTATTTGAGGGTCCAAACTTCTGTCTTTAGGTGGTTATTACATCTTCACATTCGTGAACATCATAAAGCCCACTGATTTCAAAAGCCCAGATTCTTATTATCACAGCAACTCAGTTTTTGAGGTGAGAGAAAATGAGAAGTACGTTGCTGCACCACTAAAACTATGCCTGGGCCGTGCTGAAACCAAACAAAAAGAATTCACGGTGGCTAGATAGGGCTTTTTCCTACTGACTCTCCTGGGGACTCAAACAGAATCCATTTGTTTGTTTGTTTCTCAGCTTCACTTGTGTAGGTTACCTGTCCCCACACCTTCAGCTTGTAGTTTGTCTGTGTCCTTGGATCTCAAGTGAGTCTCCTGTAAGTAAGCACGTAGGTGTCTTGAGTTTTCATCCCTTCTTTTAACCCTGTGTCTTTTGTTTGCAGCAATCAGAGCCTGACCTTTTATTCTGAGGATTCAGAACTGTGCCCTTATTGCACTTAAAAAATTTTTTTTGTTATCATTTTTCTACAATCACGTGAAGAACATTATGTTTACTATGCTCCCCCCTTCAACAAGTCCCCCCCCAAAACCTCTTACTGTCGCAGTCCAAAAGCGTAGATGGATGCTGTAGACCACTTCACCATTTCCCCCCCCACAGACACCATTACAGTCACTGTTCATCAGCGGGTAAGATGCTATATGATCTCTACTAGTCTTCTCTGTGTTGTACAGCACTCCTCATGCCCCCTCCGACCCCATGCAATATACATGCTTATCCTAATGCCCCCATACTTTCTCCCCACACTTATCCCTCCCTTCAGACAAACCCTGCCCAGTCCTTTTCCCTTTGGTAACTTTTAGTCAACTCTCGGGTTCTGTGAGTCTGCTGCTTTTTTTTCTTCAGTTTTTCTTTTTGTTACGCTCTACACATGAGTGAAATCATTTGGTACTTGTCTTTCTCCACCTGGCCCATTTCTCTGAACATTCTACCGTCTAGCTCCATCCACGTCATTGCAAATGGTAGGATTGTTTTCTTCTTATGGCTCCTTACTGCACTTTGTAAACTGGATTTCATTCTTCCTTTTTGTTTGTAGTTTAGCTACGTGCTTTCACCATTCATCACCTGGTTATGAGCAATAGCTTTGTGTCAATCGATATGTATCTGTATCTATCTATCTATCACTCTGTCTGTATATCTATCTATCTTTCTATATATCATTCTATCTATCTCTCTATCTATCCTTCTCTGTATTTATCTATCCATCTATCTAGCTTCCTATCATATATCTATCATGTGTATCATCTATCTATCTATCATCTGTCATCTATATATATGTCTATCTATGAATCAATCATCTTTCTGTCTGCCCATCATCCTTGTGTACAGAATAGTTAACAACATCACCTAGGTCACCTCCCTGCATTATGCTTCCAAAAACATTGCAATGTCACTAGGCCGTAGGGAGATCACTGGGCTCCCTGAGACACTTGCAGATTGAGTCAGCTGCGTGTGCTTAGAAAACCAGTAAATGTTGTTGCAGTGACTTGAACCGGTATCTCTGTCCTCTGTCCTCTTTTACCTCCTTCTCGATTGCTAACTGTACTTAGCCACATTCATTGACTAAGTGCTCACTGAAGACCACAAGTATCCTTCCTCTGGGCCTGTTGTAGACAGAAAAGTATACTTAATATTTTACTAACCACCATGTTTGAGGGACGTCGGCGTGATCACCACTGGTAGGTGGAGGGACAAATAAAAAGGAACACCTATTTCTAGACAGGATCATTGGGTAGGAAAGTGTGTGTTGTGGAGAGACGTGTTTGTTTGAGTGTCCAAACTTCCCTCTTTATATGGTTATTACTTCTTTACAATCGTGAACATCATAAAACCCACTGATTTAAAAAGCCCAGACGCATAGTTTTACAGCAATTCATTTGTTGAGGTGAGAAAAAATGTGAAGGACATTGCAGTACCACTAAATCTATACATGGGCACTGTTGAAACCAAACAAAAAGAATTCACGGTGGCTAGATAGGACTATTTTCTAGTGACTGTCTTTGGGAACTCAAACAGAATCCATTTGTTTCTTTGTTTCTCAGATTCACTTGTATAGGATACCTGTCCACGCCCATTCAGCTTGTAGAGTTTGTCTGTGCCTTTGGATCTCAAGAGAGTCTCCAGTAAGGGAGCACATAGGTGGTCTTGAGTTTTCATCAGTACTTCTAAACCTGTGTCTTTTGATTTTAGCACTCAAAGCCTGTACTTTTATTCTGATATTTGAGAGCCTTGCTCTTACTGCAATTTGAAATTTTTTTTGTTCTCATTAATACACAATCACATGCAGAACATTGTTTACTAGTCTACCCCCTTCACCAAGTCCCCACCAAATCCCAGTTACAGTCGCTGTCTGTCAGCATGTACTAAGATGCTGTAGAATCACTACTTGTCTACTCTGTGTTGTACAGCCCTACTCATGAAAACCCACCCTACACATTATACATGCTAATCCTAATGCCCCCATTCTTTTCCCCCGCCCTTATTACTCCCTTCCCAGAAACCCTACTCATACCCTTTCTCTTTGTTAACTGTTAGTCCACTCTCGTTTTCTGTGAGTCTGCTGCTGTTTTTTCCTTCAGTTTTTCTTTGTTATCATACTCCACACATGAGTGAAATCATTTGGTACATGTATTTCTCCGCCTGGCCTATTTGACTGAGCAAAATACCCTCTAGCTCCATACACGTTATTGCAAAAGATAGGATTGTTTTCTTCTTATGGCTGCTTACTGCACTTTTTAAATTGGATTTCATACTTCTTTCTTGTTTGTAGTTTCACTATGTGCTTTCCCCATTGCTCTCCCGGTTATGAGCAGTAGCTTTGTGTTAATCGATATGTACCTATATCTATCTATCTGCCTGTCTATCTATCTATCAATCAATCAATCATCTTTTTGTCTGCCCATCTGTCCTTGTGTACAAAACAGTTAACCATATAGTCTGTATCACTTTCCTACATAATGCTTCCAAAAATCCTGCAAGGTATCTAGGCTGTAGGGAGAGCAGTGGGTTCACCGAGACAGCTGCAGGTCGAGTCGTCCGCGTGTACCTACAAAACAGGAAAAATGGTTGTGCAGAGACTTGAACCCGTGTCTCTATCCTCTGTCCTCTTTCATCTCCTTCTAACTTGCTGTCTGTATTTAGCCACATTCATTGACTAAGTGATTCCTGAGGACCACAAGTATCCTTCCTCTGGGCCAGTTGTCGACAGAAAAGTAAACTTGTTGCTTTGCTCACCACCATGTTTGAAGGGCATCGGCGTGATCAACGCTGATAGGACGGAGGGTCAAATAAAAAGGAAAACCAATTTCTAGACAGCAGCAGTTGGGAGCTAAGAGTGTATTGTGGAGTGACGTATTTATTTGAGTGTCCAAACTTCCCTCTTTAGGTGGTTATTACACCTTCACATTCGTGAACATCATAAAGCCCACTGATTTAAAAGGCCCAGATGCTTATTATTACAGCAGCTCAGTTGTTGAGGTGAGAGAAAATTAGAAGTCCGTTGCTGCACCACTAAATCTATGGCTGGGAACTGCTGAAACCAAAAAAAATAATTCACAGTGGCCAGATAGGGCTATTTTCTACTGACTGTCTCTGGGGACTCAAACAGAATCTGTTTGTTTGATTGTTTGTATTTCAGTTTCACTCTTGTAGGGTACTTGTCCACACACCTTCGGCTTGTAGTTTGTCTGTGTCCTTGGATCTCAAGTGAGTCTCCTGTAAGTAAGCACGTAGGTGTCTTGAGATTTCATCCCTTCTTTTAACCCTGTGTCTTTTGTTTGCAGCACTCAGATTCTGACCTTTTATTCTGATGATTCAGAGCTGTGCACTTATTGCACTTAAAACAATTTTTTTATCATTAATCTACAATCACGTGAAGAACATTATGTTTACTATACTCCCCCCTTCACCAAGTCCCCCCATAAAACCTCTTCAGTCGCTGTCCATCAGCGTATTTGGATGCTGTAGACCCCTTCACCATGTACCCCCCAACAGACCCCGTTACAATCGCTGTCCATCAGCGAGTAGTAAGATGCTATATGATCTCTACTAGTCTTCTCTGTGTTGTACAGTACTCCCCATGCACACCCGACACCACGCATTATACATGCTAATCCTAATGCCCCCATTCTTTGTCCCCACACTTATCCCACCCTTCAGAACCACCCTGCCCAGTCCTTTTCCCTTTGGTAACTTTTAGTCAACTCTCGGGTTCTGTGAGTCTGTTGCTATTTTTTTCCTTCAGTTTTTCTTTGCTGTTATATTCCACACATGAGTGAATTCACTTGGTACTTGTCTTTCTCCGCCTGGCCTAGTTCTCTATCTCCATCCACGTCATTGCAAACGGTAGGATTTGTTTTCTACTTAAGGCTGCTTACTGCACTTTTTAAACTGGATTTCATTCTTCCTTTTTGTCTGTAGTTTACCTATGTGCTTTCACCATTCATCTACTGATTATGAGCAATAGCTTTGTATCAATCGATGTGTATCTGTGTCTTCTATCTAACGGTCTGTCTGTCTATCTATGTATCTATCTAACTATGTATCTATGTATCTATCTATCTAACTTCGTATCATCTATCTATGATGTCTATCATCTATCAATCTATGTCCCTATCTTTCTATCTTTCATCTGTCATCTGTCTACTTATCTGTCTATGAATCAATCATCTTTTTGTCTGCCCATTTATCCTTATCTACAGAACAGTTAACAACATAGCCTATGTCACTTCCCTACATTATGCTCCCAGAAATCTTGTAAGGTAACTAGGCCGTAAGGAGAGCACTGGGTTCACCGAGACACTTGCAGGTCGAGTCAGCCACGTGTGCTTAGAAAACCATTAAATGGTGTTGCAGGGACTTGAACCCATATCTCTGTCCTCTGTCATCTTTTACCTCCTTCTCGCTTACTCACTGTATTTAGCCACATTCATGGACTAAGTGCTCACTGAAGACCTCAAGTATCCTTCATCTGGGCCTGTTGTCGACAGAAAAGTGTACTTGGTTCTTTGCACACCACCATGTTTGAGGGACATCGGCGTGATCACTGCTGTTAGGTGGAGGAACAAATATAAAGGAACACCTATTTCGAGACAGGAGCAGTTGGGAACAAAGAATGTGTTGTGGAGTGAAGTGTTTATTTGAGGGTCCAAACTTCTGTCTTTAGGTGGTTATTACATCTTCACATTCGTGAACATCATAAAGCCCACTGATTTCAAAAGCCCAGATTCTTATTATCACAGCAACTCAGTTTTTGAGGTGAGAGAAAATGAGAAGTACGTTGCTGCACCACTAAAACTATGCCTGGGCCGTGCTGAAACCAAACAAAAAGAATTCACGGTGGCTAGATAGGGCTTTTTCCTACTGACTCTCCTGGGGACTCAAACAGAATCCATTTGTTTGTTTGTTTCTCAGCTTCACTTGTGTAGGTTACCTGTCCCCACACCTTCAGCTTGTAGTTTGTCTGTGTCCTTGGATCTCAAGTGAGTCTCCTGTAAGTAAGCACGTAGGTGTCTTGAGTTTTCATCCCTTCTTTTAACCCTGTGTCTTTTGTTTGCAGCAATCAGAGCCTGACCTTTTATTCTGAGGATTCAGAACTGTGCCCTTATTGCACTTAAAAAATTTTTTTTGTTATCATTTTTCTACAATCACGTGAAGAACATTATGTTTACTATGCTCCCCCCTTCAACAAGTCCCCCCCCAAAACCTCTTACTGTCGCAGTCCAAAAGCGTAGATGGATGCTGTAGACCACTTCACCATTTCCCCCCCCACAGACACCATTACAGTCACTGTTCATCAGCGGGTAAGATGCTATATGATCTCTACTAGTCTTCTCTGTGTTGTACAGCACTCCTCATGCCCCCTCCGACCCCATGCAATATACATGCTTATCCTAATGCCCCCATACTTTCTCCCCACACTTATCCCTCCCTTCAGACAAACCCTGCCCAGTCCTTTTCCCTTTGGTAACTTTTAGTCAACTCTCGGGTTCTGTGAGTCTGCTGCTTTTTTTTCTTCAGTTTTTCTTTTTGTTACGCTCTACACATGAGTGAAATCATTTGGTACTTGTCTTTCTCCACCTGGCCCATTTCTCTGAACATTCTACCGTCTAGCTCCATCCACGTCATTGCAAATGGTAGGATTGTTTTCTTCTTATGGCTCCTTACTGCACTTTGTAAACTGGATTTCATTCTTCCTTTTTGTTTGTAGTTTAGCTACGTGCTTTCACCATTCATCACCTGGTTATGAGCAATAGCTTTGTGTCAATCGATATGTATCTGTATCTATCTATCTATCACTCTGTCTGTATATCTATCTATCTTTCTATATATCATTCTATCTATCTCTCTATCTATCCTTCTCTGTATTTATCTATCCATCTATCTAGCTTCCTATCATATATCTATCATGTGTATCATCTATCTATCTATCATCTGTCATCTATATATATGTCTATCTATGAATCAATCATCTTTCTGTCTGCCCATCATCCTTGTGTACAGAATAGTTAACAACATCACCTAGGTCACCTCCCTGCATTATGCTTCCAAAAACATTGCAATGTCACTAGGCCGTAGGGAGATCACTGGGCTCCCTGAGACACTTGCAGATTGAGTCAGCTGCGTGTGCTTAGAAAACCAGTAAATGTTGTTGCAGTGACTTGAACCGGTATCTCTGTCCTCTGTCCTCTTTTACCTCCTTCTCGATTGCTAACTGTACTTAGCCACATTCATTGACTAAGTGCTCACTGAAGACCACAAGTATCCTTCCTCTGGGCCTGTTGTAGACAGAAAAGTATACTTAATATTTTACTAACCACCATGTTTGAGGGACGTCGGCGTGATCACCACTGGTAGGTGGAGGGACAAATAAAAAGGAACACCTATTTCTAGACAGGATCATTGGGTAGGAAAGTGTGTGTTGTGGAGAGACGTGTTTGTTTGAGTGTCCAAACTTCCCTCTTTATATGGTTATTACTTCTTTACAATCGTGAACATCATAAAACCCACTGATTTAAAAAGCCCAGACGCATAGTTTTACAGCAATTCATTTGTTGAGGTGAGAAAAAATGTGAAGGACATTGCAGTACCACTAAATCTATACATGGGCACTGTTGAAACCAAACAAAAAGAATTCACGGTGGCTAGATAGGACTATTTTCTAGTGACTGTCTTTGGGAACTCAAACAGAATCCATTTGTTTCTTTGTTTCTCAGATTCACTTGTATAGGATACCTGTCCACGCCCATTCAGCTTGTAGAGTTTGTCTGTGCCTTTGGATCTCAAGAGAGTCTCCAGTAAGGGAGCACATAGGTGGTCTTGAGTTTTCATCAGTACTTCTAAACCTGTGTCTTTTGATTTTAGCACTCAAAGCCTGTACTTTTATTCTGATATTTGAGAGCCTTGCTCTTACTGCAATTTGAAATTTTTTTTTGTTCTCATTAATACACAATCACATGCAGAACATTGTTTACTAGTCTACCCCCTTCACCAAGTCCCCACCAAATCCCAGTTACAGTCGCTGTCTGTCAGCATGTACTAAGATGCTGTAGAATCACTACTTGTCTACTCTGTGTTGTACAGCCCTACTCATGAAAACCCACCCTACACATTATACATGCTAATCCTAATGCCCCCATTCTTTTCCCCCGCCCTTATTACTCCCTTCCCAGAAACCCTACTCATACCCTTTCTCTTTGTTAACTGTTAGTCCACTCTCGTTTTCTGTGAGTCTGCTGCTGTTTTTTCCTTCAGTTTTTCTTTGTTATCATACTCCACACATGAGTGAAATCATTTGGTACATGTATTTCTCCGCCTGGCCTATTTGACTGAGCAAAATACCCTCTAGCTCCATACACGTTATTGCAAAAGATAGGATTGTTTTCTTCTTAAGGCTGCTTACTGCACTTTTTAAATTGGATTTCATACTTCTTTCTTGTTTGTAGTTTCACTATGTGCTTTCCCCATTGCTCTCCCGGTTATGAGCAGTAGCTTTGTGTTAATCGATATGTACCTATATCTATCTATCTGCCTGTCTATCTATCTATCAATCAATCAATCATCTTTTTGTCTGCCCATCTGTCCTTGTGTACAAAACAGTTAACCATATAGCCTGTATCACTTTCCTACATAATGCTTCCAAAAATCCTGCAAGGTATCTAGGCTGTAGGGAGAGCAGTGGGTTCACCGAGACAGCTGCAGGTCGAGTCGTCCGCGTGTACCTACAAAACAGGAAAAATGGTTGTGCAGAGACTTGAACCCGTGTCTCTATCCTCTGTCCTCTTTCATCTCCTTCTAACTTGCTGTCTGTATTTAGCCACATTCATTGACTAAGTGATTCCTGAGGACCACAAGTATCCTTCCTCTGGGCCAGTTGTCGACAGAAAAGTAAACTTGTTGCTTTGCTCACCACCATGTTTGAAGGGCATCGGCGTGATCAACGCTGATAGGACGGAGGGTCAAATAAAAAGGAAAACCAATTTCTAGACAGCAGCAGTTGGGAGCTAAGAGTGTATTGTGGAGTGACGTATTTATTTGAGTGTCCAAACTTCCCTCTTTAGGTGGTTATTACACCTTCACATTCGTGAACATCATAAAGCCCACTGATTTAAAAGGCCCAGATGCTTATTATTACAGCCGCTCAGTTGTTGAGGTGAGAGAAAATTAGAAGTCCGTTGCTGCACCACTAAATCTATGGCTGGGAACTGCTGAAACCAAACAAAAATAATTCACAGTGGCCAGATAGGGCTATTTTCTACTGACTGTCTCTGGGGACTCAAACAGAATCTGTTTGTTTGATTGTTTGTATTTCAGTTTCACTCTTGTAGGGTACTTGTCCACACACCTTCGGCTTGTAGTTTGTCTGTGTCCTTGGATCTCAAGTGAGTCTCCTGTAAGTAAGCACGTAGGTGTCTTGAGATTTCATCCCTTCTTTTAACCCTGTGTCTTTTGTTTGCAGCACTCAGATTCTGACCTTTTATTCTGATGATTCAGAGCTGTGCACTTATTGCACTTAAAACAATTTTTTTATCATTAATCTACAATCACGTGAAGAACATTATGTTTACTATACTCCCCCCTTCACCAAGTCCCCCCATAAAACCTCTTCAGTCGCTGTCCATCAGCGTATTTGGATGCTGTAGACCCCTTCACCATGTACCCCCCAACAGACCCCGTTACAATCGCTGTCCATCAGCGAGTAGTAAGTTGCTATATGATCTCTACTAGTCTTCTCTGTGTTGTACAGTACTCCCCATGCACACCCGACACCACGCATTATACATGCTAATCCTAATGCCCCCATTCTTTGTCCCCACACTTATCCCACCCTTCAGAACCACCCTGCCCAGTCCTTTTCCCTTTGGTAACTTTTAGTCAACTCTCGGGTTCTGTGAGTCTGTTGCTATTTTTTTCCTTCAGTTTTTCTTTGCTGTTATATTCCACACATGAGTGAATTCACTTGGTACTTGTCTTTCTCCGCCTGGCCTAGTTCTCTATCTCCATCCACGTCATTGCAAACGGTAGGATTTGTTTTCTACTTAAGGCTGCTTACTGCACTTTTTAAACTGGATTTCATTCTTCCTTTTTGTCTGTAGTTTACCTATGTGCTTTCACCATTCATCTACTGATTATGAGCAATAGCTTTGTATCAATCGATGTGTATCTGTGTCTTCTATCTAACGGTCTGTCTGTCTATCTATGTATCTATCTAACTATGTATCTATGTATCTATCTATCTATCTTCGTATCATCTATCTATGATGTCTATCATCTATCAATCTATGTCCCTATCTTTCTATCTTTCATCTGTCATCTGTCTACTTATCTGTCTATGAATCAATCATCTTTTTGTCTGCCCATGTATCCTTATCTACAGAACAGTTAACAACATAGCCTATGTCACTTCCCTACATTATGCTCCCAGAAATCTTGTAAGGTAACTAGGCCGTAAGGAGAGCACTGGGTTCACCGAGACACTTGCAGGTCGAGTCAGCCGCGTGTGCTTAGAAAACCATTAAATGGTGTTGCAGGGACTTGAACCCATATCTCTGTCCTCTGTCATCTTTTACCTCCTTCTCGCTTACTCACTGTATTTAGCCACATTCATGGACTAAGTGCTCACTGAAGACCTCAAGTATCCTTCATCTGGGCCTGTTGTCGACAGAAAAGTGTACTTGGTTCTTTGCACACCACCATGTTTGAGGGACATCGGCGTGATCACTGCTGTTAGGTGGAGGAACAAATATAAAGGAACACCTATTTCGAGACAGGAGCAGTTGGGAACAAAGAATGTGTTGTGGAGTGAAGTGTTTATTTGAGGGTCCAAACTTCTGTCTTTAGGTGGTTATTACATCTTCACATTCGTGAACATCATAAAGCCCACTGATTTCAAAAGCCCAGATTCTTATTATCACAGCAACTCAGTTTTTGAGGTGAGAGAAAATGAGAAGTACGTTGCTGCACCACTAAAACTATGCCTGGGCCGTGCTGAAACCAAACAAAAAGAATTCACGGTGGCTAGATAGGGCTTTTTCCTACTGACTCTCCTGGGGACTCAAACAGAATCCATTTGTTTGTTTGTTTCTCAGCTTCACTTGTGTAGGTTACCTGTCCCCACACCTTCAGCTTGTAGTTTGTCTGTGTCCTTGGATCTCAAGTGAGTCTCCTGTAAGTAAGCACGTAGGTGTCTTGAGTTTTCATCCCTTCTTTTAACCCTGTGTCTTTTGTTTGCAGCAATCAGAGCCTGACCTTTTATTCTGAGGATTCAGAACTGTGCCCTTATTGCACTTAAAAAATTTTTTTTGTTATCATTTTTCTACAATCACGTGAAGAACATTATGTTTACTATGCTCCCCCCTTCAACAAGTCCCCCCCCAAAACCTCTTACTGTCGCAGTCCAAAAGCGTAGATGGATGCTGTAGACCACTTCACCATTTCCCCCCCCACAGACACCATTACAGTCACTGTTCATCAGCGGGTAAGATGCTATATGATCTCTACTAGTCTTCTCTGTGTTGTACAGCACTCCTCATGCCCCCTCCGACCCCATGCAATATACATGCTTATCCTAATGCCCCCATACTTTCTCCCCACACTTATCCCTCCCTTCAGACAAACCCTGCCCAGTCCTTTTCCCTTTGGTAACTTTTAGTCAACTCTCGGGTTCTGTGAGTCTGCTGCTTTTTTTTCTTCAGTTTTTCTTTTTGTTACGCTCTACACATGAGTGAAATCATTTGGTACTTGTCTTTCTCCACCTGGCCCATTTCTCTGAACATTCTACCGTCTAGCTCCATCCACGTCATTGCAAATGGTAGGATTGTTTTCTTCTTATGGCTCCTTACTGCACTTTGTAAACTGGATTTCATTCTTCCTTTTTGTTTGTAGTTTAGCTACGTGCTTTCACCATTCATCACCTGGTTATGAGCAATAGCTTTGTGTCAATCGATATGTATCTGTATCTATCTATCTATCACTCTGTCTGTATATCTATCTATCTTTCTATATATCATTCTATCTATCTCTCTATCTATCCTTCTCTGTATTTATCTATCCATCTATCTAGCTTCCTATCATATATCTATCATGTGTATCATCTATCTATCTATCATCTGTCATCTATATATATGTCTATCTATGAATCAATCATCTTTCTGTCTGCCCATCATCCTTGTGTACAGAATAGTTAACAACATCACCTAGGTCACCTCCCTGCATTATGCTTCCAAAAACATTGCAATGTCACTAGGCCGTAGGGAGATCACTGGGCTCCCTGAGACACTTGCAGATTGAGTCAGCTGCGTGTGCTTAGAAAACCAGTAAATGTTGTTGCAGTGACTTGAACCGGTATCTCTGTCCTCTGTCCTCTTTTACCTCCTTCTCGATTGCTAACTGTACTTAGCCACATTCATTGACTAAGTGCTCACTGAAGACCACAAGTATCCTTCCTCTGGGCCTGTTGTAGACAGAAAAGTATACTTAATATTTTACTAACCACCATGTTTGAGGGACGTCGGCGTGATCACCACTGGTAGGTGGAGGGACAAATAAAAAGGAACACCTATTTCTAGACAGGATCATTGGGTAGGAAAGTGTGTGTTGTGGAGAGACGTGTTTGTTTGAGTGTCCAAACTTCCCTCTTTATATGGTTATTACTTCTTTACAATCGTGAACATCATAAAACCCACTGATTTAAAAAGCCCAGACGCATAGTTTTACAGCAATTCATTTGTTGAGGTGAGAAAAAATGTGAAGGACATTGCAGTACCACTAAATCTATACATGGGCACTGTTGAAACCAAACAAAAAGAATTCACGGTGGCTAGATAGGACTATTTTCTAGTGACTGTCTTTGGGAACTCAAACAGAATCCATTTGTTTCTTTGTTTCTCAGATTCACTTGTATAGGATACCTGTCCACGCCCATTCAGCTTGTAGAGTTTGTCTGTGCCTTTGGATCTCAAGAGAGTCTCCAGTAAGGGAGCACATAGGTGGTCTTGAGTTTTCATCAGTACTTCTAAACCTGTGTCTTTTGATTTTAGCACTCAAAGCCTGTACTTTTATTCTGATATTTGAGAGCCTTGCTCTTACTGCAATTTGAAATTTTTTTTTGTTCTCATTAATACACAATCACATGCAGAACATTGTTTACTAGTCTACCCCCTTCACCAAGTCCCCACCAAATCCCAGTTACAGTCGCTGTCTGTCAGCATGTACTAAGATGCTGTAGAATCACTACTTGTCTACTCTGTGTTGTACAGCCCTACTCATGAAAACCCACCCTACACATTATACATGCTAATCCTAATGCCCCCATTCTTTTCCCCCGCCCTTATTACTCCCTTCCCAGAAACCCTACTCATACCCTTTCTCTTTGTTAACTGTTAGTCCACTCTCGTTTTCTGTGAGTCTGCTGCTGTTTTTTCCTTCAGTTTTTCTTTGTTATCATACTCCACACATGAGTGAAATCATTTGGTACATGTATTTCTCCGCCTGGCCTATTTGACTGAGCAAAATACCCTCTAGCTCCATACACGTTATTGCAAAAGATAGGATTGTTTTCTTCTTAAGGCTGCTTACTGCACTTTTTAAATTGGATTTCATACTTCTTTCTTGTTTGTAGTTTCACTATGTGCTTTCCCCATTGCTCTCCCGGTTATGAGCAGTAGCTTTGTGTTAATCGATATGTACCTATATCTATCTATCTGCCTGTCTATCTATCTATCAATCAATCAATCATCTTTTTGTCTGCCCATCTGTCCTTGTGTACAAAACAGTTAACCATATAGCCTGTATCACTTTCCTACATAATGCTTCCAAAAATCCTGCAAGGTATCTAGGCTGTAGGGAGAGCAGTGGGTTCACCGAGACAGCTGCAGGTCGAGTCGTCCGCGTGTACCTACAAAACAGGAAAAATGGTTGTGCAGAGACTTGAACCCGTGTCTCTATCCTCTGTCCTCTTTCATCTCCTTCTAACTTGCTGTCTGTATTTAGCCACATTCATTGACTAAGTGATTCCTGAGGACCACAAGTATCCTTCCTCTGGGCCAGTTGTCGACAGAAAAGTAAACTTGTTGCTTTGCTCACCACCATGTTTGAAGGGCATCGGCGTGATCAACGCTGATAGGACGGAGGGTCAAATAAAAAGGAAAACCAATTTCTAGACAGCAGCAGTTGGGAGCTAAGAGTGTATTGTGGAGTGACGTATTTATTTGAGTGTCCAAACTTCCCTCTTTAGGTGGTTATTACACCTTCACATTCGTGAACATCATAAAGCCCACTGATTTAAAAGGCCCAGATGCTTATTATTACAGCCGCTCAGTTGTTGAGGTGAGAGAAAATTAGAAGTCCGTTGCTGCACCACTAAATCTATGGCTGGGAACTGCTGAAACCAAACAAAAATAATTCACAGTGGCCAGATAGGGCTATTTTCTACTGACTGTCTCTGGGGACTCAAACAGAATCTGTTTGTTTGATTGTTTGTATTTCAGTTTCACTCTTGTAGGGTACTTGTCCACACACCTTCGGCTTGTAGTTTGTCTGTGTCCTTGGATCTCAAGTGAGTCTCCTGTAAGTAAGCACGTAGGTGTCTTGAGATTTCATCCCTTCTTTTAACCCTGTGTCTTTTGTTTGCAGCACTCAGATTCTGACCTTTTATTCTGATGATTCAGAGCTGTGCACTTATTGCACTTAAAACAATTTTTTTATCATTAATCTACAATCACGTGAAGAACATTATGTTTACTATACTCCCCCCTTCACCAAGTCCCCCCATAAAACCTCTTCAGTCGCTGTCCATCAGCGTATTTGGATGCTGTAGACCCCTTCACCATGTACCCCCCAACAGACCCCGTTACAATCGCTGTCCATCAGCGAGTAGTAAGTTGCTATATGATCTCTACTAGTCTTCTCTGTGTTGTACAGTACTCCCCATGCACACCCGACACCACGCATTATACATGCTAATCCTAATGCCCCCATTCTTTGTCCCCACACTTATCCCACCCTTCAGAACCACCCTGCCCAGTCCTTTTCCCTTTGGTAACTTTTAGTCAACTCTCGGGTTCTGTGAGTCTGTTGCTATTTTTTTCCTTCAGTTTTTCTTTGCTGTTATATTCCACACATGAGTGAATTCACTTGGTACTTGTCTTTCTCCGCCTGGCCTAGTTCTCTATCTCCATCCACGTCATTGCAAACGGTAGGATTTGTTTTCTACTTAAGGCTGCTTACTGCACTTTTTAAACTGGATTTCATTCTTCCTTTTTGTCTGTAGTTTACCTATGTGCTTTCACCATTCATCTACTGATTATGAGCAATAGCTTTGTATCAATCGATGTGTATCTGTGTCTTCTATCTAACGGTCTGTCTGTCTATCTATGTATCTATCTAACTATGTATCTATGTATCTATCTATCTATCTTCGTATCATCTATCTATGATGTCTATCATCTATCAATCTATGTCCCTATCTTTCTATCTTTCATCTGTCATCTGTCTACTTATCTGTCTATGAATCAATCATCTTTTTGTCTGCCCATGTATCCTTATCTACAGAACAGTTAACAACATAGCCTATGTCACTTCCCTACATTATGCTCCCAGAAATCTTGTAAGGTAACTAGGCCGTAAGGAGAGCACTGGGTTCACCGAGACACTTGCAGGTCGAGTCAGCCGCGTGTGCTTAGAAAACCATTAAATGGTGTTGCAGGGACTTGAACCCATATCTCTGTCCTCTGTCATCTTTTACCTCCTTCTCGCTTACTCACTGTATTTAGCCACATTCATGGACTAAGTGCTCACTGAAGACCTCAAGTATCCTTCATCTGGGCCTGTTGTCGACAGAAAAGTGTACTTGGTTCTTTGCACACCACCATGTTTGAGGGACATCGGCGTGATCACTGCTGTTAGGTGGAGGAACAAATATAAAGGAACACCTATTTCGAGACAGGAGCAGTTGGGAACAAAGAATGTGTTGTGGAGTGAAGTGTTTATTTGAGGGTCCAAACTTCTGTCTTTAGGTGGTTATTACATCTTCACATTCGTGAACATCATAAAGCCCACTGATTTCAAAAGCCCAGATTCTTATTATCACAGCAACTCAGTTTTTGAGGTGAGAGAAAATGAGAAGTACGTTGCTGCACCACTAAAACTATGCCTGGGCCGTGCTGAAACCAAACAAAAAGAATTCACGGTGGCTAGATAGGGCTTTTTCCTACTGACTCTCCTGGGGACTCAAACAGAATCCATTTGTTTGTTTGTTTCTCAGCTTCACTTGTGTAGGTTACCTGTCCCCACACCTTCAGCTTGTAGTTTGTCTGTGTCCTTGGATCTCAAGTGAGTCTCCTGTAAGTAAGCACGTAGGTGTCTTGAGTTTTCATCCCTTCTTTTAACCCTGTGTCTTTTGTTTGCAGCAATCAGAGCCTGACCTTTTATTCTGAGGATTCAGAACTGTGCCCTTATTGCACTTAAAAAATTTTTTTTGTTATCATTTTTCTACAATCACGTGAAGAACATTATGTTTACTATGCTCCCCCCTTCAACAAGTCCCCCCCCAAAACCTCTTACTGTCGCAGTCCAAAAGCGTAGATGGATGCTGTAGACCACTTCACCATTTCCCCCCCCACAGACACCATTACAGTCACTGTTCATCAGCGGGTAAGATGCTATATGATCTCTACTAGTCTTCTCTGTGTTGTACAGCACTCCTCATGCCCCCTCCGACCCCATGCAATATACATGCTTATCCTAATGCCCCCATACTTTCTCCCCACACTTATCCCTCCCTTCAGACAAACCCTGCCCAGTCCTTTTCCCTTTGGTAACTTTTAGTCAACTCTCGGGTTCTGTGAGTCTGCTGCTTTTTTTTCTTCAGTTTTTCTTTTTGTTACGCTCTACACATGAGTGAAATCATTTGGTACTTGTCTTTCTCCACCTGGCCCATTTCTCTGAACATTCTACCGTCTAGCTCCATCCACATCATTGCAAATGGTAGGATTGTTTTCTTCTTATGGCTCCTTACTGCACTTTGTAAACTGGATTTCATTCTTCCTTTTTGTTTGTAGTTTAGCTACGTGCTTTCACCATTCATCACCTGGTTATGAGCAATAGCTTTGTGTCAATCGATATGTATCTGTATCTATCTATCTATCACTCTGTCTGTATATCTATCTATCTTTCTATATATCATTCTATCTATCTCTCTATCTATCCTTCTCTGTATTTATCTATCCATCTATCTAGCTTCCTATCATATATCTATCATGTGTATCATCTATCTATCTATCATCTGTCATCTATATATATGTCTATCTATGAATCAATCATCTTTCTGTCTGCCCATCATCCTTGTGTACAGAATAGTTAACAACATCACCTAGGTCACCTCCCTGCATTATGCTTCCAAAAACATTGCAATGTCACTAGGCCGTAGGGAGATCACTGGGCTCCCTGAGACACTTGCAGATTGAGTCAGCTGCGTGTGCTTAGAAAACCAGTAAATGTTGTTGCAGTGACTTGAACCGGTATCTCTGTCCTCTGTCCTCTTTTACCTCCTTCTCGATTGCTAACTGTACTTAGCCACATTCATTGACTAAGTGCTCACTGAAGACCACAAGTATCCTTCCTCTGGGCCTGTTGTAGACAGAAAAGTATA